>NC_056745.1:229754876-230029876 GCF_019279795.1 Protopterus annectens
CGATTCTTAACCAACGTTTTTATATTATGACTAATTTGTTATAATTATTTAAATTACAAATGTTTTTGCTGTATTTCTGAAGATTGTAAAATTATTGTTCTTAAAATGTTTTGTAATAATTTGGGGCTTTTCTGCCCAGTCCTCTGTGAAAATGGGTTTATACCCATTTAGACTTTGCCAGTAATCAAATGTCAATAAATAAATAAATACATTAATTAATTAATTAGATTCAACCTGGATGTAGCTATTTCTGCCTAAAAAAGCCCCAGAAGTTAAAGTTATAATGCTTAAAGATCAAGTGCAAAGTTTTTTTACCATTTATTTTTCTTATAATTATGTCCTCAACTTGTAATGTGGGCTTTCTTATTCTCAAAGGTGTAGTTTTTACTTTATTTTTTTCAGTGGACCTACATTTATTAAGTTTACTAAACTGGTGTTTCTGTTTACTGTACACTGAGAGACTGTTAAATTACTTCGTTATGCCATGTTATCCAGCCCTGCCTTCTGATGATGTATGGGGTGGGGTGGAGAAACAGTTCTATAGTGGGTTGGCATGTTTTCTGCAGTCTGCAGCAGATTTTTGTACTAAGTAACCAAAACGCAGCACAATCAGTTACTCAGTCAGGCAATAAATCAATAAACAAACACAGTTATATTCAAGTGGAAGGTAAAAAAAAGTGAGATGGAACAGGGTAAGATTGTTAGTAAGGTGTAGAGTGCCTGGCAAACAGTGTAATAAAACAGATGTAGAAACTAATAAACCGCTGTCTACCAATAGATCCATTGATCACTTTTAGGGAGAAAACTATACATGCATGAATCACATACATTGTGGATTTGTCAAATTAAGAAAGAAAGAATGAAAAAAGAAAGAAAAGAAAGAGAAACCACAGCAGAGTGAAGTGTTTCACCAGCAATGAAAGTTGGTAAGAAGAACACAACGTTGTTGAACAGACTGCAACACACCTCTCAACATCTTTGATGAAGAATTGTGGACACATTCAAAAATAATGGGAGGACAAAGGAGCAAATCAGGGGCATTTTTTAAATATGCCTCTAATTTACATTAACATGCATTTTCTGAACAATAGGAATTGGGTAACTCTGTCTGGCCTTACCGACTGCAATTCAAAACTTTTACGAAGAATAGGACAAATCTATGAGGCAAAATCAGGGATAGCTGAGAGGTTTGGACAGAAGGCAAAATGAAATGATCATCAGTGGGATTATCAAATTTAAAAGCTGCTGGACATTTCAGTATAACACACACCATCACACTGTAGTAAACAGTTGTTTACTATAGAATGACCAATTTACTTCTTTGTCACAGATGTACAAATTATTCCAAATGTTTTCTTTAAAGCTCTAATTCTTTGTGGTATAACATAGAAACACACTGTACAGTAGGTCTGTCATTGAGTTGATTCACACATTGAAAGTTTTCTTCCTAAAATCCGCTGATAGAAAATGATTTATTAGTCTTACATCTGTTTTATTATACTGCTTGCTAAGTACTATACACCTTTTTAAGATGCTTACCCTTTTCCATCTTTTGTTATATTTCACTTGAATATAGCTGCATTTATTTTATTTTGTTTTATTTAATAATCTGGCTGAGTATCTGACTATGCGGCATTCTGATTACTTTGTAATAAAATTTTCTGCAGACTACACAAAACATGCCAACCCAATATAGAACTTTTTCTCCACTCTACTACATATCAGAAGGTGGAGCTGGGTGATACAGAATCAGGAAGTAATTGGACAATTGCTCAGCAGCAGTAAACAGAAATACCGTTTTATTAAACTTAATAAATACACACCCAAGGTAGAAACTAAAGTGAAAAACTACACATTTTAGAATAACTTTATAAGATGAGAGCATAATTATATCAAAAATAAACGTTAAAAAAAACTATTGCACTTGATCTGTAAATAACATGAACAAAACACTTCACCTAATATTCCTAATTCCTACCTTATGTTTATTGTATGACAGCATGCACTGTAACTGATGACATTATGCTCTCAGTCAGTAATACTGATACACCTTTCATAAAGTCTTGTTTTAGAGGAAGACACTTTTGCTGTGCCTATACTTTTGAATGTATGCTGTAGTATATGAAAGACAAGCTCATAGAATGTTTATAATGTGACCGAAGGAAGAAGGAATTGGATTTTCTGTTTTGAAGTGTGTGTTTTACTCCTAATGGGTATTTGCTCATTTTCCATTGTTATACAACTGTTAAGCTGCTATATTTAAGTAAGGAAATTCCATGAGATGCTTGTTGTTTCTCTAGTTAAAAATTGTTTTTGCTGTTTCTTTTTACTTGTTTAATTATTAGTATTCCTTAGTATCATTGGGTAGTTATGTTTATTCTTTGTGGTTTTGTATTTCTGGCTTTCTTTTTATGACATGAATAATTTTTTTTTTATATTGCAGGTTTAGAGATGAGGAATGCAGGCTTAGGTTTGCATAGAAAAGTTGTCCCAAAATGGTGCTGCAGTGTTATCTCTGGAATTTTGTCTGTAACTTGTACCTTGTGCATGAGAGGCGACCACCCTAACCGCTTCGCTATCTGGTCTCACAACTTGTAGACAAGAGGCTATAAAGTCATAGTTTACACAGAAACACACACACACACACACACACACACACACACACACACACACACACACACACACACACACACACACACACACACACAGAAACACACTCACACACAGACACAGTCAGTTTACCAAGAAGGACACTTTATGGGAAGTATGTATATCAAGGAAGACCATAGTGTTAATGCAAAGTAATGCATGATATAGGAAGAGGTATTAATGAGAATAACACAAAATGAGCTCCTGAAAGATGCAATAGCATAAGTCATGTTACAATACTTGTACTACACTGTGTCCTTCATAAAATGGTAAGCAGTGCTAACAGGAGAGGGATATTTCTTCTACAGCAAGATCTATCAAAATGCAATGTACTACTGATGCTGCTGTCTAAAACTGTGCTATGACATTTTAGAGAGGAGTGGGATGATAGTCTCATGAAGTGCATGGAAAATTGGTATGGACCTAAGATATGAAGATCATTTCCATGCATGGCTATTGCAGCTGAAAGGAGGAGACAGCCACAACAAGGAAGTTAGTAGTACAAATAGTGCAAGAGAACACAGTGCTGGTGCACTCCGATGTTGCATTAGTGCTGCTCTCCACTAACAATAAAGTGTACATGGTACAACACCTTAGGAATGGAGAGACACGGGCTACACCATAGACATCTAAAGAGTACTGAATTCTGGCAGAGTCCACAGACACTATAAAGGCTAGCTATAGAGGCCACTGACATTTAGATGACAATTGCAGAATGTTGCTGTTCATGACCATTAATAAGTCACAAATCCTCATTACATGCACATGTGCATCACTTATCCACAAAGCCCTCTGTTGCATGTCTTTGTTATGGCTCACCTGGTCCTTTCACAGTACAGTGGTGTTACACCGACAGTACATTGTGACATGCTCACTGTGAAATTGAGCTGCTATATGCTATGTAACCTGTCATGTACTGCAACTTTCAGATTTAGTCATGCTGAACAACTGTACCTAAGAAACTATTAAAAATTATCGTTCATCGAATTAATGTAAAAAATTCTATATGTAATTTTGTATGGTTTGTCTCTAATTCTCTGTAAGTATTTTATGTGCAATTTGTAACATGTGACATGTAGTTTGATTTTTTTATTGCTTGGAGCTTTTCTTCCCGGGCCTCCGCTGAAAATAGATATATCCAGTCGGACTATCACAGTCAACAAATGTAAAATAAAAATAAAATAAATAAATTTAGTCACCATCTGCATCAGGAGGGCAGTGGACTCACTATATGGTATATTGCCCAGCCACTGGACTGCTTTACATATGTAACATAAGTGGGCTGAACATCACCATTACTTACCTAGACATCAGACTTATTCTATTCTGCAGGGAGATGCTGCAGTCTTTAAGGCATGATGCTTCTTCCATCTGCACAGTATATGTCACAGGACTCATCTGCACAGCATATGTCACAAGGCTTATCTGCACAGTATATGTCACAGTGCTCTCCAAGGTACATGGGAAGGATCCATACCTCTCAACTTCATAGCACAACAATTCTGGACAAAGCCCCAAAAATAAGTACAACTTTTAAATATTGCTCTTATAAACTTAGAAAGTTGCTAGACTAAAAGTTCTTGTGTTCTGAAGGATATGAAGTCTGAAACTCAAGTGTCTGTCATTATTTAGTGAATTCAGTCCTCAATGATTTGCCACAGAAATCCAGAAAATCACAAATTTTCTGAGGAAAGGACCAAAAATAACAGGCCAAAGTTTGGACATTCAGTGAAAATCTGGACAGTTCAGAGTTATGGAAGGATCCCAAATTTACCATATAAGTGACATGCCTTTGTGTGTGCTTATATTCATAAGATTCCTCTTGACTCATCATGTTCGTGTCATGTTGTACCTGCATACTGCTTATGCATGTGCTCTCCTAAAACATGCATTTTGTGTCTGTGTGTGTGTGTGTGTGTGTGTGTGTGTGTGTGTGTGTGTGTGTGTGTGTGTGTGTGTGTGTGTGTTTACCTGTGTACACGCACTGCTGCTCTTCTTCTCTGTCCTCATCTTCCTGGCTTCATTACACCTGCATGCATTTCTTTTTCATCAAATACATCCTCATTATTTCTTTCCCATGATATAATTTTCGTCCTCTCACTCTGCCTACCTTAGACCATCACATTTTCCTCTTTTCTGTGGTCATTCACCATCTCCAGCTGTGGGCACCATCTCTTGTATTTTCTACTGATTCCCCCTTTCTGTTTGGGGTGGGGTATAACTGCTGCTCATCTAGCAGTACTGGCTTTAGTTAGAACTATGCAGGGTCATGTAACTCTCTTCTGTTTACTTTCAAGCATACAGACCAGTTTGTATCCCTTGTCCCATAGCTTGGCTGCTCCTTCCATATTTCACTACTGTAACATTCATCATCACAGGTAAGATGACACACATACAGTCACGATGTTTGCAGGTTGGTATTTTTGCCACTTCAGACTTGCACACCTGGTGCATGACCATCACTCTGGCTATCACTAACCAAGTGTTCCTCAGCAGTGTGCTTCCATCCTTAGCTTAACTCTGTTATCCACACTATCATTATTGTATATTCTTATTTAATTCCATTCTGCCATGCCACAGCGGTACATTTAGGTGTAATACTCTTGTCTTCTACAATAGTTAGACACAAATTACAGACTCTTTTGGCTAAGGTTTGAAACAATTACCATTGTTATGGTTACACAGGATGATACTGTTTAAATTAGGACTGCACTGTGAAAACAGGGATAGTCAGTAAGCACACCATTCACGCACACAAACATACACAGACAACCACACACATACATATGGCATAAGCCATTTGCCCTTGAAACAACTAATACTGAATTAAACAAACAAATAAAATAATGCATTTGGGTAGATTTCAAAAGGGTTACTTTGGTTTGTTATTTTTATCTCATTCATTTAACTTCTGCATGAACTGCACTATATAAGTGCTTATTGTCACTTTCTTATGGGGAATAAAGCACACGTGAAAGCAGTACATTGGTTTGTTAGCCGAAGTGGTTCCATTGGTCAGTAATCTATAAAACAATACAAGTATGCTGTTTCCTCCAGTTACCTCTATCATTCACTGAATGACAGACTGTTATTTACATATGCAAATTTGCTAGTGGTATCCTGAAGTTCCCGCAATAGTTTTTCATTCCAGATAAAATAAATTAGGAATGCTAGTGATCCACTCTGGAAGACAGGTAAGATAATCTTCCTAATTGATTGAAAGGGGTTCCTATTGAATTGTTGACAGCTTAGGTTGTCAAATGCTTAATCATCGGTAGCTAAGCGTCGAACACTTACCATAGCGAATGGCCACATCATCAAATTCTTTCCCCAGGAAAGAATTTGCGTGGCCATTATCGGGGTTTGCCCTTTCCCCAATGTAGAGCGATCTCAAAGTTGATATATTTAGTTAGGGTGTGTGTGTGTGTGTGTGTGTGTGTGTGAGTGTGTGTGTGTGTGTGTGTGTGTGTGTGTGTGTGTGTATGTTTGGTGTGTTTTTTTATTTTGTTTATGGATGGCCACCCGAATTCTTTCCTCAGGAAATAATTCGGGGTCTATATTACCATATCGAATGGTGAGTGTTGAATGCTCATATGAGCAAAAATGCACGAGAACGAACTTTTTTTTGGGGGTTGCAGTACAATGAGGATTGGAATATTTGCCCTTTCCTCACTGTAGTGCAACCTCAGAGTTGGAATATATATTTAGCAGGGGGTGTGGGGGCATAGCCCCCCATAATAACAATTTAGTTCTCATGCATTTTCCCTCATATGAGCATTCGACATTCTTACTATTAGATATGGTAATATAGACCAAGAATTCGATGATATGGTCATTCGCTATTGTAAGTGTTCGATGCTTAGTTGTCGATGATTTAGCATTTGATAACCTAAGCTGTCGATGTTCTGATATAGATGCAATTGAAAGCTATTTTTTTTCTAGCCTTCAACATCTTATGCTTTGAACTTCCTTCACTTTTTCTATAAAACCAATGTAGACTCACATATCTGCGGGTGACATTAGCTGTCATCCAATGTCCAACTTTTGATTTTGGCAGTATAGAAAATTCACTACCCAGTGAACTTCAGCTCAGTCACATCCATAGTGACAGTGACAGGTACACACATGCACACATGTTTATGCAGATCACAGATATAGCAGAATAGTATTGTTTGGTGGATACATATATATCCATGGAGCTACATGTTGATTGCTGTAACTTTGAACCTGCACTGAAAGTTGGTAATGCAGTGGACTGAGCTACCTCCTTTCTTCATGATGGCCAGATCAAAAACTGTTTACTCATATCCACCCCAGTGGGATCCTCCCATGTCATCATTCAGTCTTGGGTCATCTGGAATATAGTCTGCTTTTTTATCTTTCTGTGTTATGGGATCAGCATATGTATTTTTTTTTTTCGTTTGCTGCTACAGCTTTTTCTCCATGTACATTTCAACAAATGTCACCCCAACAACACTGCATATAATAATCATGAGTGAGATGCTATGTCTTGTAGCTTTAAACAGCATCAAGTAAGTAAGTACTGGATGGGAATTATTGTTAGCTCATGGGCTCTCTGTCATTTTAATAAATGTCCATGGAATGGCAATTCCTTGGCTCTGCAATACCATATTTTCACCTATAACTTCATTTGGAACTATGGGAGCTTGTTTTTAGAATTTAATGCTGGTATTGTAAAGGTTCTTTCAAATTCACTTTGTAAAATCACATAATGTGCACTGACTATAAGGTGGATATGTTAAACAACTGACCAGAATATAGTGAAAATTGGAAGAGTGATAGCATCGCATTTCATCTAACAAATGTAGCATCAATTTTGATGTTTCCAGTGTATACTTTCAAAACTTGCACCATAAGTGTTTCACAAAAACTGTTACTTTTTTGTGGTCACTGCTAGTTTTACTTTTTAGATACAAGCCCAAATGCTTTGTTTAATCACAAAAGTAAATTTTGCTCTTGCATTGGGATGCTGCCTTCAATACCACATATAAAAACAATGCTGCTATAATTAAAAACACTATGCTTTTTTAAGAGGCAACAAACATTGAATCCAATGAAAGCGTTTCCTGTCAAAATTTACAGAACGTTAACATCTTCAGAGTTCGATGTATGATAGCTGCTATTATTCTGATCAATGACAAAAAATATACTCCATTCCCAAAACAAAGTTGTATTTTCACCTTGAAAATCATCTTCAGAAATTTATGCAAAAATCTTGCATCTGTTTTCTTTAACATCATAAAAATACTGTTTTGAAATTTCAGGATATAACTATTGAAACCTGTTGAAGTTATAATACTGATGGAACACAGTGTTCAACCTTTGGTAACTGCAATATTTTTAATATGCAGTTTTAGCTGATTTTGTTAGTGCTTTTCATGAATGTGATAGCTGTCATTAACTATTTGTAAGTACCATTATTTTCCCTAAAACAAAACATTTTCAAAAGTCTTTTCCACTTATTCTGGACACATCCTTGGGAGACTTGAACATTTTCACTTCTTACAGCTGAAATGTCTCATCATTAAACAACTACCATGAAATTTTGAGGAATTAATATTATAAATTGACACAGTTATACAGTAATATTTGCATGTTGAAAGTACCCTGTAAATTATGACATGCATGAATACTTTTACCCAGAAATGACAATAAGCTAGTTTATTTACTGCATACTGTGAATGGAATGACTGTCATTTTTCAGATTATGCCAAATCATTGTTAGGAAAGAGAAACAGAACTATCTCTATTCCTTAAACTGATTTTTATGAAACTAATTTCACTAAGCTTAACAAAATGTTGTAAAACTGTTGTTTTGTGTGTGTGTGTGTGTGTGTGTGTGTGTGTGTGTGTGTGTGTGTGTGTGAGTGTTTTCTGTTACATTTTACTTGTATAGAAAGATCACTGAAATAACAACCTAGCATGATGTGCAATTAAAATCAAACATGCTTCCATTTGTGATTTTTAAGTTATATGTATATATCTTTGTTTCTGATTTTTCTGTGTATATCATTTCTCTATGCAGGAGGTTTTTTTCCACTAGCTTCCTTGAAAATGGGCCACAACCTAACTGTGCAACCTTGTCAATTAATATATAAACAAACAAATAAATAAATATGTGATTTCATTGCTTTACTTTATAAGTGTCTAACTAAAAATGCAATTTTGAAGAAGCTTGTAGATTTAGAAGATAAAAATCAAGGCTATTTTGAACTTCAAAAGATTTCACATTCACTATGCAAAATCAGCCTTTAATGTAGGCATAAACCTTTTTTGTACTTTACAAAGGAAGTTATAAGATAATAATATGACCTACTTATATTTGTGTAAAATAGCTTAAAGTAAGCATTTATTCTTAATGGTGCAATTTACATTAGGGAATAAAATTTGCAAGTGAAATTGTTAATTTACAGAACCTCATATATGAGTATTTTCTTTATTAACACACTGCTAAAAAGGTATTTCCCTTTTTATTCAAGCAGTTAACAGATTTCATATAGATGTTGTCTAAGAAAATATACAGAATGCAGTTGATAATTTCTGTCTTCATTTTCACCTGTTCACTGACTCATGTTTCCTTACATGATAATCCACACATTCTAATTGCTGCTCTCAGAATTAACACAAACTCATCATTTTATATTGTAAAATGCTTCTCTTTTATTACATTATATTTATTGGATTAGTACTTTCAGTTCTTTGTAACTGAAATATGTCATTTATTGACATAAAATGATCATGTTCATTTTTTGAAGTACTTATAAAAAATGGATGAGAAATATGCTAATTTCACTCTATCCTAGTGCAACCTTGCAGCTGTAAATGTAGGTTTGACTTGTTTGCTCCCCTGTACCATGCTAGTGGGGTTTTACTAAGCCTTTCTGACACAGAATATGGTTAAATGAAAGGATGGCACCTAAATCCCATAACTGTTAAGTCTTATCAAAGGTCAGCTATTTTTCAGATAAATCCTGTTCTTTCTATCAGAGATCTTCTTACTGCGAACTGAAAATGAAAACTTTTGTTATGTACTTCTGTAAATTACATGAAAAAATATGACTGGTTGTGGTCACTCTATCCTACCTAGAAAAGCAAAGCACTGCTCAATGTCAGTTGAGCAAACGACTAGTATAAAATAAGTCCTTTGGATCTGCATATACGTTAATCTGGAAATGTTTATGAGGTGGAACTGCAATCTTTACATCTGTGGTAGATGGAACCACAGAAACAAAACGGCTAGAGAGAGACAGAAGATAAGAAACTAAGCGCTGTAGAGGCACTGTCAGTTTTAACCATTAACACAACTTAGTTAACACTTAGATTGAATTGATGTATATTTTATATTCCTGAATAGGACATTCAGTCTTGGCTTATACTTAAACTATACCTTATAACTCACTGTTTATCAAGTATAACAAATTTACTGAGAGACAAACGTAAATGCATAAAATGGTGGATGACTCTTAGGAAAAGCCTGCATATTTCTAATAGGTATACTGTATTCAATCTAGAAAGCTAAGATAACATCACACAGTACTGCCCACATTTGTAGCTAGAAGGGTTAAAACACAAGAAAATCAAGTGACTGTCCATTAGGTAAAGCATGCATTGTATCTTTTCCTTATGTTTGCAGGCAAATCAAATGACTGCTCATTACATAAAATGTACCTTTCATGTCCTGTAATCGTGTTTGAAGATGGTTGTTGGATGATTATCAGTGATGAAGATTTTATGAAACATGTCTAATATTATATGTCAAAATTCTTTAATCTTTTTCATTACTAATTTTTGTTATGGGCATGATATAAAAAAGCCTTTACAGATAATGCTTTGAAGTGATGGATCGAATTTAGCCAGAAGGAATGCATGTCTACCATTAGCAGATACAGTCAGCACCAATTTTCTATGAAATTTTGCTGAATGAATGTTTATCTGTATTTAATGTGTGTGTGTGTGTGCGTGCGTGCGTGCGTGCATGCGTGTGTGTGTGTGTCTGTGTGTGTGTGTGTGTGTGTGTGTGTGTGTGCATGTTTATATATACATACATATATACATATATATAGATCTCATGTGGAAGTGAAGTGTGTGTGTGTGTGTGTGTGTGTGTGTGTGTGTGTGTGTGTGTGTGTGTGTGAGTGTGTGTGTGTGTGTGTGTGTGTGTGTGTGTGTGTGTGTGTGTGTGTGTGTGTGTGTGTGTGTGAGATCATCTAGGAAAACCTGTTTGTTGGTGGCCATTTTTTCATTACAGGAAGGTTACTTGCATCTTGTAGTGATAGCTAGACTTGGGGACAGTATTGCATTCATCACTTTGTTTCTCATATCTGAGTTTGTGCAATCCTGAAGCTGATGTGTGTCTGTGTGTGTGTGTGTGTGTGTGTGTGTGTGTGTGTGTGTGTGTGTGTGTGTGTGTGTGCATTCGTGTGCATGTGTGTGCGTGTATGTGTGTGTGTTTCTGCCCGTGTCTGTGTGTTTGTGAGTGTGTGTAATATTTAGGGGGTGTAGGACTTTACTCTGTGTCAGAGTTGCAGGAGGGCTGGCTTCCCTACAAAAAATGTTTCTGTGTTTTGTGACCTAGGGAAGTAACAATCTGTCAAGTATTTAGATTTTTGGGGTTGAATAATCGCATATCAGTTAAACAATATACAAGTTTTCATAGTGAATTTAATGATCTAACAAGTCTTTCAGTATGGCATTTGAAGGTGATGAGGTATACTGGGATGTTATGATGGTTTCTGAGTGTGCAGCATATAATTCTTGCATAGAGTCATCCCTGGGGCTAGTACACATGGGTGCTTATTTCACCTTGGTCAGATATTATGGTGGCATGTACAACAGCTAGAACTACTTCTGCATCATGTTGGTATGCCATCGTTCAGCTTAGAAGTTATGCAACTCCTCGCACTAGCATATCTCCCATTTTTAATTTCTCCAAATCTTTTGGGTTTCTAATACAATGATGGGAATTGACCCCATTCCTCAGTCAAAGTGTGATTAAAGTTCATGAAATTAGTATTGTTTCAATCTTTGATGTCAGCCAAAACTGCTCTTTGCAGCACCCGCAATGTGCCCAGTAATGACTCCTTCTGCAATTCGTATAGAGTTACGTGTATTGGTAGCGTATTTAAATCGGACTGTCGACTCTTTTCTATAAGATCTGTTGCTCCTACTATTATTGGAACTGCCTGAGTATCTTCCTTCCACATTGTTCTCATTTCTGCTTGCAAATCCTGATATTTGCCTCTCTGTATGCAGGACACTGTATTCACTGGGTGTGGCGATTTCAGTGATCAATGCTACTTTTGTCTTCTTTTCCTGGACCACTTTATCTGGTTTTCTAGCCTCTATCTTTTGAACTGTTGGTAATGGATGATCCCATGTGATGTAGAATTCATCATTTTCTATTATGCTTTGCGGCTCATGTTTCCAGTGTTTTTCAGCCACTTCAGTACCATAATGTTTGCACAATCCCCAGTGCTAGATTAAGCAGAGAAGTCATCTTAGATTTATTGTCCTCATGTTTGAAAACTTTCACTATGTTTGGGTCTTGTGAGGTCAGCAGATATGTGTGTAGTCCCACGACTACAGATCTATACATGTAATCAAATTCAAGGAGGCCCACCCCTAATTTGGAATGGGGAATATATAATCTGGGTATGCACTGATTTTTATAAATCATTTGGTGAGCATGAAGCATCCTTCTTGTTTTCCTGTCTAATCTATCCAACACGTTTTGGGGCCAGTTAATCCCTCCAAAACTGCAAGTTAGGACAGGAAGTGCAAATTGGTTTATAGCTTGAATTTTGTTCCTATATGTCAATGCTGTTTTCAGGATTTATTTAAGTCTTCTAAAGTATTCCCAATACTTTAACTTTACTATAACTACCTCTTCTCTGACTCTACTTCTCCACTAGGCATTCTTCCCTTCCTCTCACACTGTCTACTAACTTGCTTCATTGCCTATTACTGTCCTAACTTAATACTTTTAATAATATAACTCCCTTTTATTTATTTTATTCTTTTCCCCTTATTCTTTACACTCTTTTTCTTTACCTACTCTCCCTGTATCCATACCTTCATGTATCTCTGTCTTTCTGTATAAAATTTAACATCTTTTCCCTAGTCTGTAACTGTGACAGGAAGTAATTAATTCATGCACCTTTAATCTTAAGACATATAGCTTCTTATTTTCTTGTAAATATGTATGATAGAAATTAATACTTGTAGTAACAATCTTAAATTGTTCAATTTATTATTAATGTTTCATTAACATGCATACTAATATTTTTTGTCTCTATGTACTAATTTTTGTGGAGCTGTTCTCCCCGGGCCTCTACTGAAAATGGAATTCTCTCCAGCTAGACTAGCCCGGTTAACAAATGTAAAATAAATAAATAAAATAAAATAAAATAAAAATTCCTTACTAAGTTTTATTCGCACTTGTTCATGTTGTATTGTTGATCCTTCATCAATTCCCAAATATTTATACACTCCCTCTTGCTCAAGTTCTTTTACATCACATTCTTGCCCCAAACTGATGTTTTCTTGGTGCTGCAGTTTTCCTGCTTTAAATGTTGCTTTTCCATATTTATTACGACCAAATGATATTCTTGTATCATCTGAAAATATTTTGACAACTTGCAGTTGTGCTTTCAGTTCCTCATCTGATGAGCTATACAGTTTTAAATCATCAACACAGAGAAGATAACAAGTCTTTACACTTTGTTGTTTTCTAGGAGCCAAATTACAGCCATGTCCTAAGCTGTTAAGTAGACAACTTAACGGGTTAAAGGCAAGACAGAATAGTAGTGGTGACAAAGATTATCCCCCTTTGAATTTTTATCTCTGGGATAAAATGAAAAAGAAAGTACCCGAAGCACTTGTAGTACACGCAATATTTAATGTGGGTTAAATATTGTGTGTACTCCAAGTGCTTCAGGTACTTTCTGTTTTATTTTATTAGTTAGTTTATGGATTTGTTTTCTTGGTTTATCCCTGGGATAATAATTTGCCCTTTATCATGGCTTAATTACAAAGTTTTCTGACACTGTTTCATGGTCATTGTAATGTAGTTGATCAGTGTAGGATGTATCTTATACATTTTAAGCAGTCTTTTATCCATGAATTTGGGATACTATCAAATGTTTTTTGTAGTGAATCCATGCCATGCTTAGATTCTTCCTCTTTTTACAGTTCTCCACTATGACTTTAACAACAAATGATCCTTTGTTTCATATGACTTTCTTTTATTGCCCTTTTGTTCAATTGCCAAAATTGAGTTTTCTTCTAAACGACTATAAACTCTGTTGTTGTGTCTTCCGGCTTTTCCCGGTTAGGGGTCGCCACAGCAGAACTCTGGTTCGCTAATGATTGGCAGTAGATTTTTCCATGCCGAGTTGCCGGCCCTGACGCACAACCTTCAATGAAGCTACGCCCATTCATGCATGTCTCCACACAGAAGATGCTCTAGCTGAGAATCAAACAGGACAACGTCTTACTCTGAGGTGACAATGCTACTGCAGCACCACCACTGCAGTTAAATGACTATAAACTCTACCGGCATCAATTCCAGTGTATAGTTTATACGTCATTGGAAGGCAAGTTATTGGTTTGTAATTTTTAGGGTAGCTTGCAGGTTCACTTTTAAGTAGGAGCATTGTTTTTCCTGTTGTTAGCCAGGTTGGTGTGTGTTCTGGGTGTGCATATAAATAGTTCTTACTCATGGCTAAATCTTTGTGCAAAGATGTTAATACTTTTAACCAGAAGATAGGTACTGCATCTGGGCCTGGGGTTTTCCTATTAGAGGCTTTTCTTAACTTTGCAATCTCTCTGGCTGTTACTTTATCCTATTTCATATCCTGTACCTTTAAACTTCTTATTCTTTCTTTTACTTCTTCTATCCATTTAGCATCTTTGTTATGTTCCACAGGATCTTCATAAATGCTTCTCCAAAATATATCTAATTCTTCTTTTTTGTGGTCTTTCAGTTCCTTTTACCTTGTTTCCCAGTTCTCTATAAAACGTTTTTGTGTCATCAATAAATTGCTTATTTTGTACTTTTCCTTTATATTTATCTTCGTATCTTTCAAGTTTTTCTGCCTGTGCTGAGATTTTTATTTTATTTGCAATACTGCATGATAGATCCTGATCTGTTCTAATACTGTGCATTGCTTTTATCACATCTATTTTTCTAAGTATTTTTGTTGATCTGTTCCCTCCTCTATACGCTTTTAACAGTGACACTTCTTATCTTAATTGCTTTATAGTTTTCTCTGTTTGATACTTCCATGATGGTATTCGATTTCTCCACTTCCTTTCCCTCACTACCCTGTGTTGTTGTGGTAGAACTTTATCAGTTATTAATTTAGCTGCACAGTAATATATTCTGTTTACTTCTGTTATATTGCATGGATCTCTATGGACAGTCCTAATTACTGTGTTTATTTGTTTAATCAAACTTCTGACGTTTTGGGTTTTATTGACCTTCTTTCATTGATCTTAATATGTCTATCTATCTCTATTAAATCAAGCTACTCTTCTCTTAGCTCATTTTCTTCTAAACTGAGGGCACATTTTTTGTTTTCCATTTCCTGCGGGCATTTTATAGAAAGCTCCATAGCATCTTCCTGTGGCACATTCTCTTCAGTTTCATCCTGTGGCATATGTTGCTCTATGATATGGAAACTGACTGGCCTGTTACTCCTCAACATTAACTGCGTCAGAGTTTCCACAGTTTCTTGTTCCTTCCTTTGCTGTCCCAGCTTCAAGTGAATGTTTATATTGGTTTTCTGTGGAAGGTTCAAGGTTCCAAAATATTTTCATATGGCACCTGACCCATTGCTTCCTGTTCCACTGGTTTTCCTCTTAATTTTGATGTCCATTGCTCTATCCTGTTGTGGTGCTTTCTGAATTAGATTGTCTGCACTGAAATCCTTCACTTCGTAGGTATTCCATAACTTCAGTTTCAATTTCTTTAACTTCTCCATTGCTAATCTCCTTTTCTACTTTTCCTCTTTGTCTCCTTATTTTTTGTATTGTAAAGTTTTCCATGTCCAGATTCCTTTGCCTATATTTCTCTTCAAATATCTTTGTTGCTGCTCTTTTTGTATTGATTTATTTTGCTTTCTCCTTTGCATAGATATTATGACATATTAAATCTCTTTTTCTTTCCCATGTCCATATTTCTTCTTCAGATATCTCCTGATCTTCCTGTTTCTCCTTACTTTGGGGACTCATTCCATCATGCTGTGATGTAACCTGTGTTAGACCTTCTACACCAAATCCTTCACTTCATAGGCACTCCATAACATCAACTTCTATTTTTTTAACTTCTACTTTACTGATCTTTTTTTCTACATTCCCTGTTGTGATATTATTTTTTATTGTGAAATTTTCCATATCTGGATGCCTTTGCCTGTATTTCTTTTTGAATATCTTTGGGGCTGCCTTCTTTATATTTTTTAATTTGGCTTTTGCTTTTGCATAAATTTTGCACTATATCAAATCTCTCTTTCTTTCCCATGTTCATATTTCTTTTTTATACTTTTCAGAAATCTTTAGGATTTATTGTTTATATGTTTGCACTTCCTCAAATGCTTCTTTTTCCAAACAGATCAAAGTTTCTTGGTCTATATACGGTTTTTCACAAATCTGTTGTATTAATGAACACCATTTTTTTATTTGAGGCTTCTGAAAGTTTTTCTTGTGGAAGTATTTTTCTTTCCTATTATTTCTTTCTTAATCTTTTTGTATATCTTGTGTCTGGAAATTCTGGGCTTTTTGCACAATAGTAACAATACATAATTTTTTTCTTATCCTCAATAGTCCACTCTATCATTTTTATGGCTCTTCTTTGGCCTATCAGTTTTTGTGATTTTTTGTGGACTGCTACTTCCTTCTACAACAGAGGGTGCATCCTCCCACTGGGCCTGGCTCCATTGTAGGAAGGTTTCAGTATTTTGATGATTCTACACTGTCATTTTTTCCAGTCCTAATCCAGGCACCAGTGTGTCTACCAGGATTGGACACTTTTTTATCCTGGGTCTTGTGCACCCAGCTATCTTTTTTAATTTTTGACCTGCTTCTGTCCATGATATATGCTATATAAATACAGTCTATATATCATTGTCATCTTGGTGAGGTTTTGGGAAAAACATGGTCCACCTTGTGAAGGTAATCACCAAGACTTGAGGATGAATTTAATTTCAGCACTAACTACTCTCCTTTGCTTGCTGACTTATCATCTCTCCATTCTATCCTACCGTACAAATGGTTTAATGATGGTTATGTTCATGTTAAACCCAGATGGTATGACATAAAGGATACTCCACTCCCTTTTCGCTGGAATTCTGATCTGTACATGAGCTAGCACCTGCCATGATCTTACCATGCACTCAGAATAATGTGGAGGGTTGCATTTTCAGGACATTGTATAGGTCTAACATCATTGGTATACATGCTTTGCTGGGTGTACTGGTCAGTGAACAAACCCGTGTAGACAGGCTTAGGGAGACAATTGTATGGGGATTGCCATTATCTCCTAAAAGGAGAAGATGGGTACAAAGGAGGGGATGCCCTATGCAGCTCTTGCACAGAAAATATTCATACAGTCCAATGGATTTAATGCAGCTTGAGGAGATAAAACATTGTACATAATGAAAGAAAATCGTGGCCTATGTAGGTGTTGTGGTGGGACCTAAATGGTATGTGTATATACTATGGCCCCAGTACAAATATGTGATGTGTTGTTATAATGCAGACAAAGACATCATGATGGTATGAAAGCTCCTCTGACCATTGAATTGTGTCCACCACATGTTGTGTGTTGCTGCAGTGCACAATGCTATTGCACTCATATGAATGTCTGATGGTTTGTGTACTATTACATTTCCACATTGTCATTTCTTTTTAGGATGGCCAGCATTTACTTTTAATCTCACCATCACTTGATATGTCAAGTGGTTATTATGTAACAGAGTCTTTCATTCAATCTGTGAAAGTACACACAACTCCATAAGGCTATCCCAGTGTATGAATGGTTTAATGACAGTTATATCCCTGTTAAACTAGGTATGACACACAACACATTCCACTCCCTTTTGCCCCAGCATTCTGGTCTGTACAGGAGGTGGGGGCTGCTTCCGTACCTATGAAGACCCTGTGGAACATAACCAAGATGCTCAATGGACAGAAGAAGTAAAAAAAATAGTAAGAAGTTGAAATGTACAGGATATGAAATAGGATGAAGTAAGGGCCGAAGATAATAAAACAACTTAAGAAAAGATCCTAATTGGAGAAGCCCAGGCTCAGATGCAGTACCTAACTTCTGGTTAAAAATTTAACATCTTTATTCAAGTATTAGCCCAGAATAAGAACTTTTTTATGTGCATCCCAAACAGACACCAACTGGGTTAACAACAGGAAAAACGATACTCCTCCTTAAGAGTGAACCTGCAAGCTATCTTAAAAACTATAGACCAAAAACTTGCCTATACTGGAATTGATGCCGACAGAGTTTATAGTCATTAGAAGAAAACTCAATCATGTTAATAGAACAAAAGGGTAATAAAAGAAAGTCATATGGAAAAAAAGGATCATTTGTTCCAAAATAAAGTAATAATGGAAAATTGTAAAGAGGGGAAGAATTCAAGTAAGGCATGTAAAGACTACAAAAAAGCATTGAACAGCATTCCACATTAATGGCTAATACGTGCTTACAGATATATAACATGCATCCTACATTGATCGATCATATAACGGTGGCCATGAGATAGTGGTTCAAAACTTTGCAGCTAAGCCATGATGAATGACAAATTATTATCCCAGGGATAAAAGTTCAAAAGGGGATATTCCTGTGCAAATCCTTGTCACCCCTGCTCTTTTCTCTTACCCCTAACCTGTTAACAGATTAGGTCACGGTTACAACATGTCTCCTAGAAAACAACAAAGTGGAGATGTCTCATTTTTTTTTGTGGACGATATAAAACAGTATAGTTTATCAGATGAGGAATTGAAAGCACAGCTGCACAAATGATCAAAACTTTCTCAGGTGATATTGATATTGATTGCCATTTGTTCTTGATAAATGTGCAAAAGCAACCTTTAAAGCAGGAAAGTTGCAGTACCAAGAAAATATCTATCTGGGACAGAAATGTGATAAAAAGGAACTTGAGCAGGAGGGAGTTTATAAATATCTGGGAATTGATGAAGAATTGACAATAAATCATGAACAAATGCAAACAAAACTTAGTAAGGAATATTTTAGAAGACTAAAATTAATACTGAAAACAACCCTGACATCTAGGAACAAAAGTCCAAGCTATGAACCAATTTGGTCTTCCTGTTCTAATTTCCAGTATTGGGGTGACTGACTGGCCCCAATGGTATTGAATCAGGTGGACAGTAAGAAAAGAAAAATCTTTCACGCTTATCAAAAGATGTATAAAAATCAGTGTATACCAAGATTATATATTCCTCATTCTGAAGGAGGTATGGGCCTCCTCAAAATTGATTACACGTATAGATCTGCAGTCATAGGACTGCATATATATCTACTGACCTCATAAGATCCAAGCATAGTGAACATTTTAAAACATTAGGAGAACAAGTCTAAGATAACTTCCCTGCTTAGATTAGCAGAAGCGTATTGGTGTAAAGCGAGAATGTAAAGCGGAAACGGCAATCAAAGCAGAGGTAGACAAAAATCAGGCAGCAACCGAATGTGCCAATAAACAAAAGAAAGAATATAAGGATGAAGGATCAGATAAGAAAGTAATAAGTGTGGAAAAGAAATAAATATAGTTGCAAGTGCAGAAAACCCCTGGAGAAACCCTGTGTCAATCAAGGTGTGACACAGGAATGGTTAAGTAGAGGTGAATTTAAACCAAAATATGAAAGGTTAATTTTGGCAGCCCAGAATAATGGACTACATATACATTGGTTTACAAAGTCCATTGAACATGTTGGAGAAACAGATAAAAGCAGGTTTTGTAAAATAGAATTGGAAACAGTCGCACATATTGTTGCTGGGTATGATACACTAATGGCAGAGGGCCTGTATAATGAAAGGCATAATAACGTGGCAAGACTGTTGCTTTGGGGATTGTGCAAACATTACAATACAGAAGTATCTGAGAAGCATTGGAAACATGAACCACAAAGCATTATAGAGAATGATGAAGTTTATATCATATGTAATCACCCATTACCAAAAGTTCAAAAAATAGAAACGAGAAAAACAGGTATAGTAAGTAGTCCATAAAAATAAGACAAAAGTAGCATTGATCACTGAAATTGCTACACCCAGTGACTACAGTGTATTATGTATAGAGACACAAAGTCATAAAATACCAGGATTTGCAGGCAGAAATGAGGGAAATGTGGAAGAAGGATACCCAGACAGTTCCAATAATAGTAGAAGCAACGGGTCTTATAAAAAAAAATTTCCAGTCATATTTAGAAATGCTACCAGTACACGTAACTTTGTATGAATTCCAGAAGGAGTAAATCCTGGGCACATTGTGGGTGCTGCAAACAGCACTTTTGTCAAACTTCAAAGATTTAAACAATACTGATTTCATGAACTTTAATCATACTTGGACTTAGGAATGGGATACATTCCTGTCATGGTATTAAAAACCCAAAATACTTGGAGAAATTGAACCAACAAACATGTTCTACCTGCTGCCAACATTGCATCAATGTATCCTGAGGTTTGATAGACTGCACCGCTATCACATTTCTTGGTACATTTTAGGTGTTGTGCACATGGATTGTGCATCAACTAATGTGTGCACTAGCACTAATGATATACATATATGGCCTTCCTCACTTATCCCAAGATATTAATGGTATGCACAGGCTGTGTAACACATTTAGAGCCATACTCTGTGCCATTCATCAAATGAACTGCTGAGTTGCATGTGCAATATGTGCTCTGCCGTGCACATCTTCTGCAACCATATTTTTTGCGATAATGTGTTAGTTCTTTTACACAGTTTCATGACCATGTTTGTGTGAACATACCAGTCACACTTTTGCTTATTACATTGTGTGTTGAGAGTGATGTGTGTGTTGCGTGTGTAGCATACCAACAGCTTCATTACCCCACCTGTGCTATTTTATTTGGATTTGGACATCATCTGTGTGCAAATGTAAATGAGGGGATATGTTTTTTCAGTATGTATTTCAGCATAACCATTATCTTAGCATCTGTGGCCAGGTTTGAAATCTATGGTGATATCCATATTTTAGTACACAATGAACTGAGTTTTTTGTTCTTCATTTGTACTATTGGCACATCATTTTTCCCTTTTTCATTTACTGTACCCCTCATGGGATGTTAGTTCTCAGTTCAGCCTATCTACTCAGTTGGCAGAGAGGGATAAATTCCTCACTACAGTCCAGGTGACCAAAGTTTAAGAAGTGGTTCCAGCATCTCCTAGCCCTGGCATGGGAGGGTGGCCATGCCCATCCTTAGCGGAAGTGGTGGACTGATGATGCTTAATGATGCAATCCCTCATTTCAAGTACAGAGATGGAAAGGATGGTCTGGGGCAGGCATTTGGCTACCAAGCTACTTTTTCAGTAGCCTTCATCATTAGTTTACAGCTATTTGCACACCCACAGGGGGTAGGCACTGTCATCCCCGTTGTGATGCAAGTTGCCAGTTCCTCCTTCAAGGGACAAAGTTAGTGCCTATGACAAATGATGTCATTGCCAGGATGCAAGTGAGGGCACAAACCACCTGAATGATGGCCTTTACATATGGCTATGAGTTCCATGCTGAGGACTAGTGTTAAAGAATTAAAAGATATGCATTTAACATAGTCTATGTAAGCAGCTGACTGAGGCAGTGATGTGGTAAACAGCATTTTGCAAATAAATTAATATGATGAAGGATATATACTAAAAGAAAATTGGTGCAAACACGTACATGTTAAAATGTGTGTATTAGTAGCAAGTAGTGGTTATGAATTCAGATACACAGTGCTGATGTACCAGGTGACTGTAGGAAAACAAACATGTTTTAATGGATGCCCATACTGAATCAAATAGCAAAACACTATATAAATATGCATTTAAACAGCATAGCAAGGGGTCTGCATATTGGCCATATTATGTGTACCTGCCAAATAAAGGCAGTATTCTCAGAACAAAACCACAATGCACAGCAGCAAACTACACTGCACCACAAATGTAACACAACACACAGCCATAACGTAGGAAGATCCAGAAAACAGGACCATAATGATTTGTGTGTATTACTTCCCCATTCACAATTCCTTGCTTTTACTTTTTCCCAGATGTTTCCTGTGTGCCATGCTGCAGCTGTAGGAATACTGTCTGGGCAGCTGCCGTGTTCACTGATGATGTATGTTTCTGTCTTATACACTATTGTCTGACAATAGATTTACTGTCTATAAGTAAAGACATATGGAGAGTACATCAGGCTTGTATTTTGACTGTACAGTTTGGGTTTACAGGTATTACATGGGTTAGTTAATTTAGCAATCACAGTGGAAGCCTCTATCTATCTATGTATCTATCTATCTATCTATCTATCTATCTATCTATCTATCTATCTATCTATCTATCTATCTACCTCTCTGTTTTCATTTGTTGAGTGTCCAACCATGTAGGTTCCATTTTTAGTGGAGTCCTGCGTGGAAAAGCTCCAAGCATATATAAAACATACTTTTAGACATAAATGTAAGTATGCATATGAGATATATTAATTATGAATACATATAAACTGAAATAAGCAAATGTAGCTAATACAGTTCACATCCATTTATTAATAAGCAAACAATTAAATATTCAGATGTAATACAGATCTAACTAGGTAATACAGTTCATATCTACTGATTACTAAAGGACAGTTAAATAAAAAGTTTGGATAAAATTAGGTTAAGCACATGTAGAAACAATATCATGCAAGATTATGCAGCATAACCATTGAACTTCCATTGTCTGCCAAAATGTTCCTTTATTGCATACTGAACTGCATGTCACTTAGAGATGATCTTTAAAGGGAAAGTAACATGCTTGTGTTTACCTATTTATGGATTGTTGAATATGTGTGAGACACCAAGTAGAAGATCAGAGCACCTGCTGATGACTATGCCAGGCTAGTGCGCTAGGCATTGACGGACATGTTGTCATATACATTAGTCTACAGGCAAACTTTAGCTGTGCAAAGGATAGTCAATGCGCAATTTCAAGACAGTTTCTAGTTTAGGCTATATAGTGAAAACAGTAACGCATTTTTCTGTGTATCCTGCAGAAATCCTAGAACCTGTATTGCATCCTAATTCGGGCTTGTGTATTAGCGGTGCCTAAAGGCTATCGTGCGATTGCTCTAATTGAAACAGGAAAGGAATTAACTACATTGATGGAGTGGTTTGTCTTGCAATAAGGAAAAGGAATGTTGGGACCATGTAAAGCCATTCTTGCTATTTGAAGTGAAACTTCTTAAGGCACAGTAGTGCGTGTTCGGAGGGAAATGGAAAAGTGAAACGGAAATGGAACTCAGACTCCGCCCACAGTGCCGGGCACATAGTGCAAGTTCATCTTATACAGAGGTAGTGACACGTCCAACTCATACTCTGCCAGCACACACACACACACACACACACACACACACACACACACACACACACACACACACACACACACACACACACACACACACACACACACAAACTTAAACTTGCTGCACAACTATGTTTAAGTTCCTAGAGGTTTTTTTGTGCACAAACCATAAGTTCCCAACGATCCAGAAGTCCTTTTCCTTTATGATGATTTTCCCAGAAAGTGTCAGTTCATTTAGTGTGATTCATTCATTCCTGTTTCTCCCACAATTACAATAAAGCAAAGCAGTAAGCCACTGGCCAACAAATGGATGGACAAATTATGCATTCCCTGAAAGGTGAATTAACGATGAATCACCCAGCCCCTGAGTGGCAGTATAGTCTGGTGAATATACAGTTGGAGGACTAAGTTCCTATCACAAGCACTTTTGAAAAAGCTATAGTGGTAGGTGCTCCTCTTAGAGAATAAGCTCTCAGAGATCGTACAATGGCTTCTTTGTTTCATCGTAAAAGACAACATCAACAAATGCCAGTCATTTGAAAACTGCTTCCACACTGAAGCATTTAATTTGCTCAGGGTGAAACAGACAGCTGATCTTATTCTTTACACTTACTGATGCAGAATTCAATTTTCCTTCTGAGATTGTTACAATGCAACAGGTATTTACCAAAATTATGAGGCTGATCATAAATGGAAAGAAGCAGACTCTTCTGTTTCAAGATGGTCTTTAACAATTTCAGGAATGAAGGGTTAGTCGCAGCAGCTACTCCTGTGAAAAACTGAGCATGGAGGAAATGACATAGAAACCCTTAGCTATAAAACTCTTCTGGCTGTAGTAAGAGTCACTAAAAATATCATCCTTGTAAGATACCTGAGGATCGTTCACTTACACTGTTTCAAAAAGGGCTTTGGTGATCTTTCTACAACAAAGCTGGCATCCCACTTCAGAACTTGAGATCTCCCGGGACGGTTAAGATATAAGATTCTTTTAATAAGTTAATAAGTTGCAACATAGGAACAGATGATTAAAAAGATAGTTCCCAATGCAGACATACTGTCAAAGCTGAAAGATGTACCTTAACATAAAATTGTGACAAGATTCTGATTGAGAAATTGTGCTGAATACCTCAGTGCAGCAAATCAACCTGATCTACATTCAAACATTCTTCCTAGTACGGGTTAATGAATCTTTTCCATTCAGACAAAGAGTATTGAGTTTAGTAGTTTACTTCACTTCACTTTCTTTTTTAAGAAGCTTTACCACTACCTCTTAAAAATACCCTTAGGTAAGACTAAATCATCTGTAATTGCATTTTCAAATGCAGACCAAGATGCTCAGGGTATCGACCTGTACCTCCTCAATAAAGTCTCCATCTCACACAGATGAGCAACACCTGTGAGAAATGAGCTAAGAACAACCAAGGCTGCCTTTAATTACCTTAGAGCTATGAGATTCAAGTGAGCTTTTTCATCTCATCTTCTGCACGATCCTCAAAATAAGAGGAAAAGGTAGAAAGATATACAGAAGGTGTTCTGAACATGACTTGAGTACATGTTTATTTATTAGTTGTTTATCCATTTATGTATGTATTCATTCATTTAACTGGGAAAAGTGTGGCTGGGCAAAAACCACTTTCAACAGAAGCCAAGGAGAATAGCTCCAACAGTACATATTAGTAGTACACTTAAGACAATGTAAAACTAAGATACCAGCAAGTACAAGAATATACACAAAAAAAAAAAAAAAAAAGAATGTGTGTGGTCACCATGCACCTTAGAAGTGAAACTTCTTTAAGGAACTGTGAAGGAGGTCATACTGTACTGTGCCAGTTGCTTTCCTTCACACTTCCTTCCGGAAGTTTCACTTTTACCAAGTGTGATGACCATGCACATTCTTTTTTTTTGTCAAGATGGAACTTCATGGTAATCAAATTTTGAGCTGGTTATCAGTTAATACTCCAGGCAGCTGACTGAGGTCTGTTGCCTGAATTTCTAAACTGCTGAAATAAGGGCTACTAACTGTTTCAGTTTCAGATGAATAAGAAATTGGTAATAGATCTTACACCGTATGACATTTGTTAGCAAAGACCATAACCTTTGGTAGTATTGGAGAATAAGATTTAAGAACATGACCTTGTGTAGCTTGCTTGTCTAGTTTCTTTCTCAGCTTGGGGGGCTTTGCCTTCTGGTTGAAATAAGAACGCCCTCCTTGAGTTAATGTGGGTTTATGCTGGATACTCCATTTTTTCCCCACATCCATAAGACATGGCTATCCCAAATCCATAAGACAGGTCTATATTATAACACTGAAGTCTTAAAACTTCGAATGTTATAATATCAACCCATATTCAACGAACGCTTGAAAGAGCAAAGCTTCAGAACACCGAATATTTTCCTAGGGAAAGTATTCAGTGGGCCGTTTCTGCAGCCTCGCTATTTCCTCGACTGTGGTGCGAAGGTGACGGACCAAGTTAAGGTAAGTGTGCGAACGGACCAAGGTAAGGTGAGTGTGTGATAGTTAGGGACCTTAGGGATAGGGAGTGGGTAAGGTGAGTGTGCGATAGTTAGGGACCTTAGGGTTAGGGAGCGGGTAAGGTGAGTGTGCAATAGTTAGGGACCTTATGGTTAGGGAGCAGGTAAGGTGAGTGTACAATAGTTAGGGATCTTAGGTTAGGGAGTGGGTAAGGTGAGTGTGTGTTAGTTAGGGACCTTAGGGTTAGGGAGTGGGTAAGGTGAGTGTGCGTTAGTTAGGGACCTTAGGGTTAGGGGGCGGGTAAGGTGAGTGTGCGTTAGTTAGGGACCTTAGGGTTAGGGTTGGGTTAAGGTAAGTGGATAGCTAGTAGTGTATGTATGGTTTAGTGCAGGGTTCTGTGAAATGTGTATGTGTGGATTATGTATTTTGGTTTTCTTGTGCTGTGTGTGTGTATTCTCGGAACAGCAAATTTTTTTCCTTGGAAAAAATTTGCTGTTCTGAGCGTTTGAGTATATCACATTTCGAGATTCCAAGGTCGAGCTTATGGTGTTTGACATTTTGGAATTTCGATAATGTGATATAGACCCCATAAGACATGGCTATATGAGCCGTTGATCCTCCAAATTCCTCATGACGAGCTGCTTTTGTGTGTGCAGGGGGCTTGTTGCATCATCTGCACATTGCTCTAGTTTGGAAATTCCCCAATTAGATAACTGAAAATTTGTGAATAAGATTTGTCTTAACCTTGAGCCTACAGAAACCCCTTGATTCACTGCAACATGGTGGAATTTCGCTATTATACCTACAATACTGTCTGGTTCTTATTTTTTAAGAAACTAAAACATCAGCTTGGTGTCACTGATTATAGCTAGACAGAATATTTACTTGTGCATTATTATCATCCATATCAAATACCTTTCCAAAGTCTGAAAGGCAGAGCCCCGACAATGTTATTGCTATTTAAAAGATCACATATGAAATCAGTAACATCCATCAAGTCAGTGTCAGCTACATGAGTTGGTCTGAAACTATGTTATGTGTCAGAAATGAGTATGGAATTCTTAAGATGTTGCATGTTTTGTGTATACACAGTATTTCTTGATAAAGGAAACAGTCAGAGCTGGATCTAGCACTAGGCAACCTAGGCAGTTGCCTAGGACCTGCTGGCTTGGGGGGAGGCACTGGCTAGGGGGCCTGCCACAAAACTTACATTTCTTTTTTAAGGACACACAGAGTACATTATACTTCTTCGTTAAAAACACACCCAAAGTACATCTTTACTAGCTTTTGTGTGGGTGTGTGCATCCTTAGTAGCATTTAAACATTAGAGGGGCTATAGAGAGTTTCTGTTTGAATGGAACAGATTAGAGGTTTGATTAGAGTGGTTATGGAACGTTACTGTTCTGAGTCAGCAGAGGATTTTGAGTGGAGAACAAAGGATTTTGAGTGGAGGTGTGCATGTGTGGTATATGTGTGTGTGTGTGTGTGTGTGTGTGCGTGTGTGTGTGTGTGTGTGTGTGTGAATCCTCTAAATCAACTAGCAAACTGTCATCAGCAAGAGTATTTTCAAGAACCATTGAGTTTCAGTGCATTTTTAAGGACTATTGACTTTCAATACATTTTAAAAGAATGTTGAGTTTCTGTGCATTTTCAACGAATGTTGAGTTTCTTTGCAATTTCAAAGAATGTTGAGTTTCAGTGCATTTTCAAGGACTGTTGAATTTCTGTGCATTTTCAAAGAATGTTGACTTTCTGTGCATTTTCAAAGAATGTTGAGTTTCAAGAAAAGAGAAATATACTGTTGCTCATGAAAAGTCTATTTTCAATGTGTAACTGTTTTGTTTAGTAAATGGCCATCATCAGTGTTTGTGATATCAATGTTGAAAGCATTGTGTTAGTAACACAACAGGTAGCATACTTGATGCAGAATGCTGAGGGTTTTTCTTTCACACCATGTAGATGGAGTGTTGATATTGTAGTGCCATTTAAGGGAGGATGGGGGGTGCTGCACTCCTGAATGTGTCCTCCTTTGGATAACATACCTAGTAACTATGAACCCATTGCCAGTATAAAAGTAATTCCCTATCACAATATTACCAGCTTACCAATTTTACCAATTTTTTTTAATGTAGCATGGGCAATTTAATCTTCAAGAGCAAATGGCACTGAATTTGTACATGAAACTCTGAAATGTAAAGTTGTTTGCCAGGTGCAACCTCTTTATTAATTATATATTTCTTAATGTGGGATTATTCAGATGACTTTTACTTCTGTAAAGATCATGTATATTGACTGATATTGGTTTATTATAATGACAAAAGTCTGAGTGGCCTATTGTGGTTGAAATGTTCTGTAATGGAGAGTTTTGCCATTCGTAGTTCATATGTTTTGTTTCATTGCTTACTGGAAAAATGTTCAAACCTACAAATTTAAAACATAATTGTGGTGCTGTGTTATAGAAGGAATATCATTTAATACAATCAGGATAGTGCATTAAAGAACACATGAAAAATGTGTGCAATGAACCTATGGTTTGAAAACAGGTAAACTTAATTTGCCACTGTCCAAATGCATTTTCTTTGAATGCTTGTTTCAGTGCTGTTTCAACGAATGTGAGTTTCAAGGGCAGAGAAGCTTACTGTCCATCCTAAGTCTGTTTTCATTGTGAGATAACATCCCAGGCTGCTTACTAAACAATCTAAAACAAGACCTATCAGATCCACTTGGAACACTCTTTAACCACAGCCTGATAACAGGCTTTGTCCCGGCTGAGTGGAGAACAGGAACAGTAATCCCCTAGACAAAGGGGGTCCATCAACTGACCCTGGGAACAATTGACCCATAAGACTAACTAGCCTCATTTGCAAGGCCATAGAATGAATCGACATGGAACTTATACACAAAGACATAGTCGACCTTCAAACTCTTGACCTGACTCAGTTTGCTTCATCAAAGGCTGATCTTGTTTATTAAACCTGGTAAACTTCTTTGAGAATGTTAACAAAGCCCTGGATGAGAGCAAAACAGTACATACAGCTTATCTGGATTTGGCCAAGGCTTTTGACACAATCCCCCATGCAGACATCATAGAGAAACTCTCCCAGCTGGGGATTAATCCAAATATTATTAGATGAGTAGCAAGCTGGCTCACTGACAGAATGCACACTGTCAAAGTTGGATAGTCCACCTCCACCAGCAGACCAATTACCAGTGGGGTACTGCAGAGATCTGTGCTCAACCCTCTATTGTTTGGAATTTATTTCTCCAAAGTCCAGGCTAAGGTGGATGACCTGTGGCTTACCATGTTTGCAGATGACTGTAAACTGGGTGCAATCATAGAGTCTCCAAATGATGTTAACATACTTCAAAAAGGACTGACACAGACAAATGACTGGTTCCAAATTCATGGACTAAAAGTTAACACAAAAAATGCCTCATTATTCCATTTGGCAAAAGAGCAGCCCCTGCAAATTATGACTTAGATAGTACTCCTCTATTCTCAAACTCATTGGTGTGAGACTTAGGAACACAATTTGATCACAACCTAAACTTCAATTACCGTACATCTGTAGTGGGAAGAAAAGCATTCTACATTATGCATTTCTTAAATAAGGGCATCACATCCAAGACCAGGGAGGTTACAGCTCCACTGTACTTGACCCTTATCAGACCACTAATTGAGTTACAGTGCTCCCTTCTGTATGTACCTCACCAGACACCTGCAGCAATTGGAGACTACATAGATTTATTACCAAGAGAATCTCAGGCCTCCAAAACATGACATACATGGATAGACTGAAAGACCTGTCACTGTAGTCTGTAGCATACAGGCTGCTGACAGGTGACCTATACCTGGCCTACAGAGCAGTCTCAGACCCTGACCTAATGAAATTGCTGCACATCCAAAAATCAAATAGAACAAGAATAACTCATTCCAGGGATCTCAACCTGGCCACCGACATTAACAGAACATACTGGAGAGACAGATATATAAGCCAGCGATTGCCACTCTTTTGGAATAGGCTCCCACTCCATGTGAAGCACAGCTTCTCAATGACCCTAATCATTGTAGAAGTAAAGAAGAAAACAGTATGAGCACTGACAGGTTTGAACACTGTTTATGGTAACTGGGGAGAAAAGAATAATAGGGGCACTGGAATGGCCGGGGGCTGCTGCTGGGGTAGGCTATTGCAAGGGAGGGGGCTGATCCATTACCCTGCCTAGGGCCCCATTTGTCCATGATCCAACTCTGGTTATAATAAGACAATAGGTCTCTAGTAATACACCAGTAATGTACTGCCTTTATGAAGGAGTAGGTCAAGACCTTTCTTAATAAAATGATTCTTCAATATTGTTACTCAGTACTTAGTAATACAAGTTGAGAGATTCATGAATACTGGAAGTTTCTCAGCTATTTCTGATCCAGGTAGTAGTTTAAGAATAAGTTCATATGACTGAACTTGTTGTAACACTGTGGCTGGAGAAGATTCAACATTTCCAATGACCATACCTCTCAACCTCAAGTATTAAAAATCACAGCACTGCCCTTTTATAAATCATAGCTGAAGGCCAGAAATAGAAGCACTTTCTTATTTTTCACAATAGAAATTATTTATATACTAGACTGTATATAGTTACTGATAGTGAACTTTGTGTAGGTTTAATTTGTTTATTTAAAAAGTTATGTACCCCAAAGTGGTCTGTAAATCCAGGAGGAGGAAGGCTAAATCATAGCAGTTGAGAGGTATGTCAATGAAACAGGATCTGGTAGGAAGAGAGGTTTACATTTCTTGAAAGTTATTTGACAGAGTCAAGAAAGTTGAAATCAGAATTATTCACAATTTCCTGCCTATTTAGGTCAGACGACTTCTACACGATTTGCTTAGAGTCAAACAGAGGGCAAATAGAGAAACAGGGAATCAAACTCTGCACTATAGGATGAAGCCCATTAGCAGCCAGTAGACTTAGTCTTCTGGGACAAGCTGCCACTGTTAAAAGGGTTACTAATGAGCACAATACATTTCAAGCATCATATCAGAAATGTAGCCACAAATTATTGGAATGCAGTGATTTTTTTAAAACTGCAGTAGAGATCAGGAAACAGACACACACATTTTTCTGCAGTGTTGCTCCTGTTTAATATGTTTTTTTTTCAGTTTACCACTCTACAATGATATTTAAAATATATCAGCAATTTCTGTAGCTTGCTGCTTAAGAAGGTTGTCCTGATGTCTGTTCTGTGCATTATATATTGCTTGCTGGTGCATGTCAAAAGTTCACTGTTAATAAAGAGACCATGAGGTATGTTTAATAGAAGATAACAATTGAAGTTTTTGCTCAGTTAAAATGAGAAGACAGACCTAATAAAATGTGATTCCAAAACTTAGTATTTAAGTTAAATCTATATTTTACTAAAATTATATAAATTCTTCCTTAGAGCCTTTGTAACTCCAGATAAATTAACTACATTTAACAATAATGATAATATTTTATGTTGGCCTTGTTTGGAAATATGTAATGCTGATTGGATATATATGTTTTATGATTGTCCTTCTTTAAAAATATTTTGGTATAATATAAATGATTTCTTGAAAGCATTGTATTCAGATAATTTTACTTTATCCAAACACTTGATTTTATTTAATATTTATAACTTTTGCAATTTGAAATGTGTTAATCTCTTTCTTTTATGATCCACCCTTGACGTTGAAAGAAAATGTATTACTAAAAGAATTGAGAACCACAAGAACATCATCTTTTAATGGCTTTTTATCTATTCATCCATAAAAGATCTAAAGTAAAAGAACAAAGAATTCATCCTAGATCTTTTATGAACAATCCTTGGATGAAAGTAACAACTCTTATTAACTTTTATCAACAAAATCTGTCAAAAGATAAAATTAATTAAACAAGAAGATGATAAAAAACAAAATAAAGAATTTAATGGAGCATCAAAAAATTTGCCTTTATTTATTTATTTATTTACATTTTTTGACCGGGAGTGTCTGACTGGATGTAGGCCCATTTTCAGCGGAGGCCCAAGGAGAAAAGCTCCACAGTTAAAATAAACAGACAGTAGTTACATTGGATTACGTAGCGATTAGCAATTTAACATAGCAATTACTTACAACATATTTACAGATGAAGAACATAGTACATCAGTAGACAACTAGAATCTTTATCTGTGAAGTACATAACAGACATTAACAATTGTTACAATAAGAAGTTCCTGCTGTATAATAAGTACTAGGCTTATGAGCATCTGAGCTTGCTATAATCAAGGTAGTTAGTGGAGTGGAAAGAAAGGTAGTGGTTGGATGGGGTGGGTGATATTAGAGTGGGAGTTGCAAGGGCATAGCCAGCATGTTTTTAGGTGCGCTTTTAGTAAAGTTTTGAAGTGGGTGAATGATGGTACAGAGGTAATTGTGGGTGGGAAGGAGTTCCATAATTTGGCTATGGTGCAAGAGAATAGTGCTTCACCAGCAGAGTTATTGGCTTTAGTGATCTGCAAGTGATTTTTGTTGCTGGATCTTAGTGGTCTGGTGGTACGATAGGGTTGGAGTAGATTCTGGAGGGATGGGACATTTAGTGGATGGTTTACTAGTTTGTGGGCGAGTGAGAGTTGATACCATTGAAGGAGGTGAGGGAGTTCAAGCCAGCCCAGTTCAGCAAGTGAGAGACAGTAGTGACTACATTAGGATGCCCTTGTGGCGAATTTGGCGATTTTGTTGTAACAGGTCTCTAGCTTGTTTAGATCGCATTGCCTTAGGTTGGTATATATTGGAGAGGCATAAAGTAGGGTGGAGATAAGGTGGGAATTTGCTATTGAAATCTTTGCTGCTTTGGTGAGAAGTTGCTTATTTCTGTATAACGCTCCTAGTTTTTTTGTGGACTTTTTTTAATGGTCATGGATATGTGAATGTCAAATTTTAGTTTATTGTCTATTTCCACTCCTAGCAATTTGGTGTGTTCAGTTGGGTATATAGTGGTGTTGTCTTTTGCTGTGATGTTAAAGTGAGTGTTGTTTTGAGTATGTTTGGTGGGTTGGAAGATGAGTAGTTTAGTTTTGTTTGGGTTGAGTATTAATTGGGCATCGGATAACCAAGTTTCAACAGAGGAAAAGGCTTCCTGTGTGACGTTTTGCAGTTTGGGTAGGGACTGGGCTGAGCAGATGATGGTTGAGTCATCTGCATATTGTATGAGTGTGCCATGTTTGGTGGCAGAGGCTAGATTATAGGTGAAACAGAGAAGAGTAGGGGTCCAAGGATGGATCCTTGGGGAACTCCTATGGAGACAGGTAGTTGGGGAGATATGTCATTCTATCATACAATGGATTATATTTATCTTTATCTTAGGCCTTTGTACATATTGTATATAGTTTTTTTTATTTTTTTAGTAATTTTATTATTTCATTACTGATTTGGTTTATTGATTATTTGAACATTTAACTTTTGGAAATGAACAATAACATTTCTTGAGTAAAAAAAAAAAGTTTACTGTTAAGATATTTGCATTACTGTACAGTACTGTGCTGTTGTGACAAAGCTACATTATACATTGGATACTGCAGTGGTACTGCAGGATACAGTAAATCAATTAGTTGTGCTTAAAGGCAGTTTAACGGGTTTTGTTGTAATAAGATGCAGTGATGCAGCAGTAGCATTGTTCCCTCACAGCAAGAGGTTATCCGGTTCGATTCTCAGCTGGAGTGCCTTTTGTGTGGAGTCTGTATGTCCTCCCGGCATTCTTGTGGATTTCCACTGGATGATCTGATTTTCTCCCATGTTATAAAGACATGCATCTGGAGCATTTCTCCGTGGGCCTCCACTGAAAATTGTCTTTGTTCCAAGTCGGACTTTCCTGGTTAACGAATGTTAGATAAAACAAATAAATAAAATGTGATTTTAATTACCTTCGTTAACCTCCCCCTGTGTATAATGCTCTCTGCCATGGTACTGTAGGTCACAACAAATCCATTATTCATGTGGTTAGAGTTTCTCTAATATCTTTATCATGCAGCTTAATATGTTATTATTACCACACTCCGTAATACATAGTGCATGTTGTTGTGGTAGGATCGATCATAGAAAATTCAGTTAGCTATATGCTTAAAGGTTGTTTGGCTCTCTTTTAAATTACTATATGATAACTGCATTGCTGTGAAAAATCTATAGTATGCACATTAATATCATTATGTACTGTACACTGTATAAATGTATGCTTAGATGTTTATGGTAAGTAATGTGTGCTACTTTGTTACTTTGTTGAGGAGCATTTTAGCTCTTTTTGTTTTGCACATACACACACACACACACACACACACACACACACACACACACACACACACACACACACACACACACACACGCACACACACACACACACACACACACACACACACACTCTGATCTAAACTGCTTGTATGTCACAAATGCACATTTTTTGCATGCAAGCCGGGTTCTCTTTAATTCATCAGCATGGTAAGCTAACCACATTGCTGTTGTATGACATGTTGCACTTGTTTTGTTTTAGCTGATATGCACATGGTCTGCATGTGCAGGCCAGGTGTTAGAAGTCATATCTCTGTGCCTACTGTGTCAACATGAGATATGTTGTGGCCTTTTGTCCCTTGACCCTCATGCCAATCACTAGTACCCATCACTGGCTAATTCATGTCTTATTATCTAACTATCTTTCATAGTGCACATGAAGTGGTCTGGAATTGAGATACTGTACAAATGAACATTATGAATGTTGTTTGATACTTCAGGATGTATAACTGTGTACTGGCTGTGTATGCTTCTCCCATTGGTTGGAAGCCTGTTGTGCAATTTAGCCTAAGGATGATATGTCGGCTTATGGTACTTTTAATGGTAGTTCCTGTTGAGATCACTTACACATGTTGCTGCTGCTTGGAGGAATATAAATGGAATGTTCCGTTAGGAGTGACTGCACAGATGATGTGGTCCTTACTCCTCTGCTGCTTTACGTCCTGGTGTAGTGTACCTGTGCTTGTGTTGCTAACGAAGATTTTATCATTACCCCTTTTTTGATGTAATCAGTACTAAACAGCAGTAGAGGAGGACAGCTTAGTACCTGGGTATACCCCTAAGTCCAATTAAAGGAACACACGCTTGTGCATTTAAAGAAAAAAGCTACTTGTCTTAGCTCCTGTTTCCCATTAAAAGAGGAAGGAAACCATCCTAGAGCATTGAGGGGGTAATGTAGTGCTCATCCTGCAGTCTATGCACCACTGCACTGCAGCAGCATAGAGGGGTGCCTAACACCTTTGTACAGGCACCACATATGTTTCTGCAGGTGTCTGCAATGCTTAGAGGATCTGCTGACTGCAGAGAGAGGATCATATCAGATTGAATGCGTGCACAGTCTCATAGGATTATGTGCAGGAGAAGCTCTCCTGGACAATCCAGAACAGTATTTCAATGAAAAATTACAACAAAAAGATAGAATAGCTCTATGGTTTATGTCTCACCAACTTCATCCATCTTAACATGCATCATTACCATATTAGCTGCTTGTTATATTTGTGGTTAAACAAAGCATCCTTAGGTTCATAGGTAGCTACTACTTATGCAGACCAGATTCCCTACTAATCCATAAGGGGTGCAGTACCATTATTAGTAGTATATTCGACTTCCTACATCATAAGGAGTGGCTACATAGAATAATTCTAACAGTCCTTGTAGTTTGTAGGCTGTAAGTGTTGTTTTTTTTTACCTTCCCTAGAGTACATAATGAGCCACACTAGTTTATTTAATTTTATACATGCAAATGTAACACTGAAACATTACCTTATCACCCTTTCTGCCATCTTCACACATGGGTATATACCATACATCATGTATGTGTGTGTGTGTGTGTGTGTGTGTGTGTGTGTGTGTGTGTGTGTGTGTGTGTGTGTGTGTGTGTGTATGTGTGTGTGCATGTGTGCGTGTGTGCGTGCGTGTGTGTGTGTGTGTGTGTGTGTGTGTGTGTGTGTGTGTGTGTGTGTGTGTGTGTGTGTGTGTGTGTGTATATATCTCTCTCTATATATAGTTATATACTGATTCAGATAGATAGATAGATACTGAACATGTGATTGCTGTCTGCCTGGTGTTGTTATTCTGCATTGCACACTTTGTTAATGCATTGTGCATGTGTGAATCACTGACACGTCAGCTAATATGCTCTTTAACACATTGCTGCTGTTGTTGATCTTGTAGCATATATGTTGACTATGAATGCATGTAATTGGTGTTTATGTGTATTCTATCTGGACATGCTTATGATGACTATGAATGCATAGAATTGACGTTTATGTGTATTCAGTCTGGACATGTTTACTTTATTTCTGTACCAGAAAGTAAAGATGCAATAAAACACAGTTCTGAGTTAGTGAATTTGTTCAAGTTTTACTGTGAATGATAGGCACTTTTTGACAGAGTGGTTCTCATTGAAACAAAGCTGACCTTAAGTTATTCTAGCTAGTCAACTTCCCAATTTGTTGACCGAAGAACGTCTCAAAGACATCAACAACAGAATGCAAAGGACTTATACTGAAAAACAAGTCTTCATTACACATATTTTGTACAGCTAAGATTTACAGTGAAGTGCCATAAAGTACAGAAAGTAAGGAAGCAAGCCATGTGACTATTGACTATATTACTCACAATAAATTCTGTAAAGTATAACTTTTTTGCAAGTTACACCACTAATGTAAGCTACCACATTCATATAACTAGCTACAATATATATTTCCTATTTATCCAAGGAAGTGGGGCATCAGAATTAGTATATTAGGTCTGGGAGTATAGGAAAGCCTACTTGGAAAACCTTTTTTTATTTATTTTTTTAAAATAGTTGCATATGAAATGTATCAATGTACCGTGCCAATGTATGGCTTGATTAGATTACTTTATAACTGCTCCTTCTTTAAGTCACTATCACACTTAGAGTATTCATTACTTTGCACACTTGACTACAAATGCATTTGACAAAACATTGGCAACACAAATCAAATAAAGCACACATGATGGTTAGGGTGCCTTCTGTGTAAGATAGCCAGCATTACTCATAAAAGCAGTAGAATAAATGGAAAAGAAAGGAGATTGTGCTACAGCAGGTGAGAAGACACTGGCTAGAATTCATAGACAAGCACTACACACCTATGCAGAACTGATTTTCAAGGAGGTCAACATCTGAGAAGCCAGACATCTAATCCCACATATATTACACACTAAATAGAGCTGACGATCTGAGCAAACTAGCAGATAAATAGAATGAAGCATTGTGTTAATGGGAGAGTGGTGCTAGGCTGTCCTGGGACTGAAGCTGTGCTATAGCTGGTACATAACTGATATTATATGTACCACAATGAAGGCAGGACAGCAAAGCCATTCATTGTGTGCTAATGTCTGCAATGTAGCACTGCATAGTTGCATCATGCACTCATGAGGATAGCTGCCACCAGATGTGCACAATAAACTGCCAACCCTGTTTATCATTTAAATGGGAAAGAGATGAGGTAGAGAGGAAGGCAGGAAAAGAGAGAACAGCAAGCAGAGGGAAATATTTAGGGTAACTAACTACAAAGTATGAAAGCTGGGGTCTAGGACAGGCATTTTTTTCAGGAAAAGTATCTCCTTTATATTGTATAAACAAGAAGAGTAGATGTGTAAGGCAGGAAGGGACATCTGTGAATTGGACAGAATAAGAGGAAAAGATAGAAGGGGCAGAAAGAGAAGCATAAAGCACAGACTAGGATAGGCATGTGCAATAGAAACACAAAAGGCTGGGAGGACAGTGGATGGGCAAAGACATACTGAAGGTGGAGAAGTGCTAATGTGGAGGGTTAGACAATGAAAAAAGAACAAGAAATGACACCCATGGGGTAGGAAAACATAAAGATAGGGATAGGATGGGGCTATGGCAGGTTGGGATGCCAAAGCTTGTTCAGAGGGCAATAAACACATGCATTACAGATTTGGATGGCCAGTGTTATGAGCCATTTCTTCCTTGGTGGCTAGATAGATATGGTCTGCCAGTCACGTGACTCTATAAGCCATGCCAGAAGGTACTTCATGATGCCAAAGCAGGTCATCCAATTGCTGGTGCACCAGCATCTACAACTGATACTGGGTGACAAGGACAGACTCCTCTGCATCACTGTTAGAAGGGAGGACTTTGCCTCCCTCTTCAGAAGTGGCTATGGAGGACAGCAGTGACCTTTTCAACTGACCACCAGCAAGGGAACCACTATCTCTATCTTGAGAAGCAGCCATAGCAACCACTTTCAACTGAGAACCAGAAATGATGGTTGTCACTCAGCAAAGTGAGTGTTGCTTCACCTCCTCCTTTTTGATAACTGCACTTGTAAAAGGATGACATAATGGAAAAAAATGCACTCGATAAAGGATACACTCGTTGTAAAGCAGGTAAGATAGCAGAAGATAATAGTGCAGAAAAAATCCTTACAGTATGTCTGTCTCTCTCTCTCTCTCTCTTTCTCTCCTGATCCTCTTTCTCACACTAATTAAGCAGGTCTGGATGGTGTCACCTCAGATGATTATACCAATGTCAGCATTGCTCTTCAGAACAGGCAATGCCAGCAGCATCAGTTAACATCATGACAAGCTCACCTTCTGCAGTGAGTCATCATATTGTTTTCCTACCATGTTCCTATGCAAGAAGAACAAGAAAAGTTTGCTCTTCCTGGCACATGAGTCTGGAGGCCAGCATGCCACAATGAGTATAGTAGCAATGCCCACTTATTCAAGTGAAACCTGTATCAGTGGATGGGGAACTATTAATATACTCCTTGTCTGGCTGCTATGTCTCATTAGGGAGAGGAAGCTTGTAAATGCACGACAATTAATGCCCAAGTCATGCATACTTCTATGGAAATAACATCTATCTAATATTATTGGTAGCACTGCTAGGCTTAAGAAGGTCCTTTAGGGTTGTTAGCCTGCTGTGAAACTATGGTACAATGCACCATGACAGTGATTCAGAAACATTTGTGCTAAGTAGCTTCATTAGCATAACTGCTATGCTAATTGCCTCTTATTAACATACTATAAAACCATCAGTGCCCATTGTGTATAACACCAGTCATTACTGTACAGTTGTTCAGAGGAATTTAAGTAACGATTCTGTAACCTTGCAGCTTCAAAATATCGAGGAGAGTGTCCTACCTGGAGAAGTAGCAAAGCAAGAACAGCAAACTCTGTGGTGGATCAGTCACCAGTGGATGGGATGTACATTCACACCAATAAGGCACTGCACTCTGTACCTGTGGTAGTGGCACTGCATACAATGGAAACCTAAAGGGGGACATGCTGCAGAGGTTTGGGGCTCCAGGGCCATATGTTCACATATGGCTGCAATATGTAATTGGGGAGGCTGTAGCCATGGCTACAGTATAGAAATAAGGGCAGCCCATGCATTGCAATAAATTAAGTTGAAAGACAGGTTCATAAAGGGGGCTTTGGCCATAGGCATGTACTCTCCCTGACTGACATGTTTCACCCACATGTACTGCCATGGCTATAAAAGGTTGGAAATGTCTGGAAATGTTCACTACCCTGGAGACTGAGATGATACTGCCATAGCTCTATATCCTCCCTGCCATGGACCCATTCAACTAACATTGCTTATTATTTCTATTTATTTCTTTTTATACATCTTGAAAGAACTTTGCTATACTCCTGATTATTGACACAGTATAACATTGTATTGCTTCTTAATGCCGTGTAATAATCCTGTAACATTGCTGTTTAATGCTAATTTAAAATGAAAATTGTATAATATGTTGGAGCTTTTCTCTCCAGGCCTCCACTGAGAAAAGGCTTCTTCAGCTCAGTTGGACAAACCCGGTCAACAAATGTAAAATAAATAAATAATTGCTGGCACTGACTCTGCTAGTGACTGAATACATGCTGCTAAGATCTTGTTGTTACTCATCTAAGCATTGATACCCTTATATATATATATATATATATATATATATATATATATATATATATATATATATATATATATATATATATATATATATATATATATATATATATATATATATATATATATAGATAGATAGATATATATACCAATCTTCTCAGTGTAAAACACAGGTATGCACAACAGAACAGCACACCCGTTTTATACATTTATTTAGTGGTCTACCATTTTGGGTGTCATTATTTGCAGTGAGTATTTTATTTGCATGGAGGTCTTCACTGTCTAGTCATTCTGCACTCATTGGCATTTGCTGTATACTACTTTACGTTGCACTTATACAACTGTTTTGTGTCTTACAAATGCCCACACCCTGTACTTTGACACTACCTGTCCTATTTTGTATAGCATGATATGCTATGAATCACAGCCTTTGCAATAACCAAGATGGCAGACTGAATGGCTGTATGAGTAAAATATCAAATATAAAGAGGCAGAAGTGAATCTGTGTATTAAAACAGTGCAGAAAATTATTTTATGTAGTGACTTACTAGTATAAAATAAAATAGTGACTTACTAGTATATTCTGCGGTGGTGCAGCAGTAGCGTTGTTGCCTCACAGCAAGAGGTTCTCCCGTTCGATTCTCGGCTTGGGTTGGGAGTGCCTTCTGTGTGGAGTCTGCATGGTCGAGTGGGTGTTCGAAAGACATGTGTTGAATGGGCGTGCCTTTGTTGAAGGATGGGCATTGGGCTGGCAACTCGACACCATAAAAAAAAAAAACAACTGCCAATCATTAGAGGACCGGAGTTCCGCTGTGGTGACCCCTAACCAGGAAAAGCCGAAAGACCAACAACAGTGACTTACTAGTATGATTTGTAGGCAAAAATAGATTACTTCAAAATTGCATGCAGTTTGGTTTTAGGATAACAGGATTTGTGCAAACTTTCTCTGAAGAATAATTAGGTAGTTAAACTATCAGACGTATTAATAGTTAAAAACAGCAACAAACAGTACAAAATGCAATATGTGTATTAGAAAAACAAGTGTTTACTTTACCAAGAACCTCATCAACAGTTAAAGAACAATTAGAATACAATAAGCCATATAGCAGTACAGGGAATAATTTGAATAGTAACATACAACAAAACTAAAATAGGGAATGTAATTATTACATATCAAAATGAGAGAGTACAGTAAATTTCTTGAATATAGCAGAGCGTGCAAGCAAACAGGAATACAAAGGCTACAGATGGATTTTAATTAATGGCAATATAATGACTACTTAGCATATAAACAAGTAGAGAAGCCACAAAACAGTGAGCATTGCTGCAAACTGGTAATTATTTTCATGTTTTCAAGTTTGTAGATAGTGTCTGAGTGCTGTTTTAGAGTTGGGAGGAAATTCTGAGTGACAAAACAGGAGAATACGGTTTTAAAAATAGATGAGTAAGTCAGAGGAATTAATGCTTTTGATCCTGCTAGAGAATTCTGGATAACTATACTGATAATATGGAGCAACAGTAATTAGCAAATGATATTCTACGAGATAAGAAAGTATCAGTGCTGTAAATGTAATGGGTACCAAAAACTTGTAGACAAGTGTGTAGAGTTTGCTAGCACTAAAGGAACCATGTAAGAAACATTCAGAGAAATTGTAGATGCTTTACAGGAGCATCTGGCCCCCAGAAATTTGATGATTGTGAAATATTTTGACTCCAGAAGACAAATAAAGTAAGCATAAATGCATTTTGTAGTGGTTAGCGCTGTACTTCTGCTGTGGTTAGCACTCCTACCTCACAACACTTGATTCTTCCACTTGGATTCCTTGCAGTGTGGAGTCTGAATGCCCTTCCTTTGTCTGCATGAGGTTTTGCTGGGTGTTCGAGTTTCCTCCCACATCCCAAAGATATGTCATAGGTGAGCTGGTGTTTGTATGTGTGTGCATGCTCCTGTGTGCGTGTGTGTGCGTGTGTGTGTTTTTGCTCATGTGTGCACACGCATATTCATTGTGTACATGAGATAGAGTGTGTGTGTGTGTGTGTGTGTGTGTGTGTGTGTGTGTGTGTGTGTGTGTGTGTGTGTGTGTGTGTGTGTGTGCATGTGCACGTATGCATGGGCATGCATGCACATGCATGTGTACCCTGCAATAGACGTGACATTCTGTCAAGAATTAGTTTCTCTGGATTTGCCTACTGAGTTCTATTATAGGTTTCTGCTCCTAAACTAGATAAAGCAGGTATCCCAGAATAAGTGAATGAATGAACGCATAAAAGAATTTTAGAATATTTGACAGACAACAGTGGCCAGTTGAAAATGGTGAGAAAAATTAACAGATCTATTGAGAAGATTAATGTGTGCCATATGCTGTTTGGACACTAAAATGAGTCTGCTCCTGAAGACAGTCTCACACTTGACCAAGTGTTAAAGATAGAAGTGTTAATGGAAAAAGCATCCAAGGGCATCCTATAATTACAACAAGATGTGGATGATTTTGGCAGACTGACCACTAATACTTTCAGAAGGCAAACATGTTTTAGTGTAGCATATTGTCACATAAAGATTATATTTTTAATATTTAGTAATTATTGTATTAAAATGTTTCTTAGCTAAACCATGCACCTACAAATTAATATCTATAAATTATTTCAATGGTCTCATGTATAGCTAAAACACATAATCATCCCAGGCTATTTAAGATTAAACAGATTGCAGAAATGATGTAGAAAGTCTCTGTACAGATTTAAATGGAACTTTCTAAACAGATGGCATTTAAGGCACCTTAGAATTAAGCCTTGGTTTCAAATGCTTGTCTCAAAGAGAAGATAGTGAGCTCCTCGTCCTCGGGACTACTGCAAAATATGCAAAAGAATACCTACCAGGGGGCTGCAAGTGTATCTTGGAATCCAGTAACATTTTGCACCAGAAGAGCTGAATCAGTGAACCAGAGTACAGAGGACAAAAGCTCTTTAAAATGGGTAGGACTCAGTTTGCATAGGGCCAATAGAAGTATCACTAACATTTTTAAAACTGACTTCACAACTGCTGGTAAAAAATGTAAGTACAACAGTTCAGGAATAATACAAGTCTCATGCAAAACTAGTCAAAATCCTGAACACAGAATTCTACATCCACTACAAGCATGTAAGAACATTCACTGGGATTCAGAAACATTGCAACTGCCCTGATGCTCTTTGAAATGAATGCAGATCAGGCAAGTGTGTGTTATTAGCAGTTAAATAAATATCATGGTTGTGAATGCAGCAGGAACTGTGGTAAGAACGTATAGGAGGATGCTGCAGCTGCAGGACAGCAGAAATGCTCATTCATCAAGCTCAAGCTCCAGTGGCGCTTTGAGTGACCTCGTGTGCAGAGCTGCAGCAAGAGAGAGAAGGTATTTGGCATCCCCCTGTATGGTTATGAAGCTTGTGTGCTAACCCAGTGAGATATATTATATATATCCCATTGGGTTATATATGAACCTAAAGAGAGAGAGAGAGAGAAGATAAGTTGTAGAAGGTAGTAAGGGAATTAAGATAAATCTTTGAGGGTGTAACAGGCAGTAGGGAAATAAAAACAAGCGTATAACACAGACAGGACTATGAAAGGAGGTGGTGACACAATCAGGGATGTGGAAGACAATGCAGAAGTGGGGCAAAATACTCACAGATATTAATGTCAACTAACAAGTTAAAAAACCTAAAGCAACACTTAATGCGCAGAGGAGAGAAAGGCGCCAATAGACTGATTAAATGCGACTACAATATCAGCAGCGTCAAACTGTTTTACTTGTACTGTAATGCAAATTTCATGAAACAAAGATCTTACTGTAACTATAATGTGCCTGTATGCCATAATGTAGGACTAGAACCCACAACCTTACTTCATTAGAGTCTACTAAGCACTTAATTTACAGGCTGAACTACAGTACTAGAAGACAAAAGGCTTCATTGAAATACACAACAACTGATGTTACACGCGTGGAATCAAAGAATAAAAAAAGGATAAAAAAACTCCAACACCCTGAGAGGACTTGAATCCACAGCCTTCCACACTTATAACACACAAAGCATGTCATGTGCAAGGTGAGCTACGGAAGCACTGAGACTAAAGGTGTTAGGGAAGTATGACGCAACTGGTGCTTAAGCACTTGTACAATGAAACAATGATAGGACCAGCAATGACCCATCAGGATACCAACTTTGAAGTCTGATCTAACATTCACAGGCATAGTTGGCATTGTGATTTATTTTAAGAGAAACTACTCAAATCCTGACAGCTGTACACTATGTAGCATGTGCACACTGCCCTGCAATGTCAATCAGCTCATGTGCAAGACGGATGCCAAGACCAATATACATAGTATATGATGATGGTCATACTTAGTAGTTGCTACAGTATGCAATGAGCAGTGTCAGTTCTTGTCAGTGGTACACGAGCATCGATGGTGCTCTTTGTGACCTGCTGCAGTCAGTATGATCACAAAAGATAAGCGATTTAGGAGAACTAGGTGGGCAAATGCGAGGTGTGTTTAGCCATTTTTAGACCAGATTAATGGGTGGGAATATATGAAAAGAGGAAACATGTGGAAGGTATTAGAGAAGCTGAGCAACTAAGGAATGAGCAGGATGGAGGTGAGGGAGGTGGGGTAATTTATTTTGGAACAGGTCCCTTTTTGCATTTATAAAGAGAAGTTAAGATGAGGAAGGAAGGAAGTGATATAAGAGGAAGGTAAGAAGTGGGTTAAGTAGCAGGAAAGACATACAGACACAACTGACAGGGTGTGTTGTAACACAGTGAGTAAGTGTGATCAAAATAGTGAAGGACACATCAGGCATACAGAAAGAAGACAATGATGATGAGGGGAGATTTGAACAACCAACAGGAGTGGGCATGCACACAAAAGGAGGGGAACACCAGGATGGGAGATAGGCCAGGGTATCTGCAGATGCAGTCTCTGTCAGCTGTGACCAATGGGAGATTATTCATCACCCTGGGTAATGTCATCACTGGCCCCTGTCTCAAATGGTGGAGTCAGTGCTGTGTAGGGACATGTCTCAATGAGTTGCCAGAGGAGGTTCTCCATCTGGCTGATTTAAACATCCAACCTCATGTTGATGATGTCCCTTAGAATGTCTGCCAGCTAATTAAGGGCAACAAAGATGCCACCTCCACTGGCACTATTGGTGGGTGCAACTGTCTCATCATCTGGTGCAGGACTACCTGAAAAGGGTGTTGCAGGTAGGGCAGGAGGTGTGGTGGTGATTGGGGCAGGCTGGGACCCAGATGTGCCAAGTGCTTCTGGGGGGGGGGTGATGTTGGCAGTGCTGCTGCTGCCACCTGTCGGGGGCCGACAAACCTTGTCTGAGGGATGGGTACAGATGGTGATGCTGCTGCATAGAACAGTAAAATAAATAAAAAGATACAAAATAATAAACAAAATAAATGGATTCAATAGAAAGGATAGTGACATACTTCTCAACCTTTTCGCTCAAGAAATCTGGACAAAGCCATAAATAATGGCTTGACAAAGGCCCAAATAATAGGGACAATTTTTAAATATTGCTGCTACAACCTTAGAAATTTAATAGAATAAAATGATTTGCATTACATTTTGTGAAGAGTATGAAGTCTGAAACAGAAATATCCATCATTTTCTGACTTCAGTTTTCAATTATTTGCTAAAGATTTGCCAAAAAAACCCATAATTTTATGAGAAACAGACCAAAAATATGAGGCAAAAATCTGGACAGTTGACAGGTATGGATAGTAACAAAGATGGTTGGGGAGAGAGAAGTACAAATACAATGGAAAACTGGAGCCAGTATATATTTTAACTATGATGAAATTACACATCATATACTTAAAGGATCAACAAACATCTGTCAAGTTAACAAGACTGTTAGCATACACAGCTGAGAGGGGTATCTATACCAACAGTCATTATCACCTGCACCTGACACGTAAAGGATTAACATGAAAAACAACTTGGCCCAACAGAGTTTCTAATTCAAGACACAGTAATTATGATTGAAACAAATGTACATATACAAAGAAAGCATGCTATTCAGACATGGGTTTCACTCACAGGCTATAAGCAAAACAAACGACTATATTTATAAAGACTGTGCATGAAGCAGGTACCCACCCATCCAAAAATGTAGCTCATATATGTTTTCCCCATCTGAAGCTGTAGTTAGTATGACACATAAACCTCAACGAAAGCATTTTATGAGAACACAAATGGGGGAGGATTGTCCCAAGAGACATCCTTATAATGTGGGAGAAGTGCCTTACTTTTCTGACCCACTTGACTAAGTATATGACAGGATGCATGAACAAACATGCTAATAACATTTGGGTCTATGTTCAGTCATTGAATGAGAAATTCATTGAACCTCTGTTCATCAAACTTAAAACATTGAATACTTCAGTGAAAGTTCAATCATCGAATATTTTACCCAGGGAAAAGAGACAGTGGACCAACATGCATACCGAAACACACAAACTGTAGTATATCAAACCCACCCAGGTGGGGAGCTATGCCTCCCACACTCCCCAATGTTGGGGGCTGTGCCCCCAACCCCCTACTTATATATAACAACTCCGAGATCATACTACAGTGGGGAAAAAAGACAACTTTCCTAATGCTGGCCAACCAACTCTGTTCCCTGGGTAAAATATTCGATGACTGAATGTTCACTGAAGTGAACATTTGATGTTTTAAGTTCTCTGAACAGAGGTTCGATGGATTTCTCATTTGATGACTGAACATAGACCCTAATATTCAACAGTCATACTGCAACCTTTGACCATGCCAGTTGTCATAGAACTGGCAGTGATTTATGAAAGGTAATACTATTTGAAAATGAATCTCTACTACTGTAAACATTAAAAGTTGTAGATTCTGAAGCAAGTGTACTTACTCTGATGCTTTTTTAGGCACTCCAGTCTCCTCCTGCACTGTATTTGTGAATGGCATGCAGTACCAGTTTAAAGGTGTATTTATAACAGCTCTATTTACAGTGCATAGGTGGGGATTCCTGTTTAATTTCATCTTCCCATCAATGTAGGAGGTTAGGATTGCAGTGACTCATATCGCTGTAATAGTAATGGGATGTCAGTCGCATGGTGAGAGACTGGGCTAAACTATTCTAGGCTTCTGTCTTATACTGATGCCATTTATAGTACTTCTGCAGGAGCTTCTGGTTGTAATCCTGATGGAGAAGGTAGAGAGATATTTTGGACTCCTTCTCACACAACCTCTGTGCTTTAAAACGAACACTACCCCCTCCTTCTTCAGCCATGACATCTCTCCTTGAAGAATCTCTGTGACAAATGGCAGAAACTTGATGCTCAAATCAAGTCTTTTGTGTCCATCGGCCACACAATGATTGGCATCGATAGGCCCCTCATTTGCATGATGCATGGCGGGCTCAGAAAAATACTGTGTAATTATGGTTCACAATGGCACTTTAAGGTGTAATGGTAATCCTGTGTCCCTGTGTATGTTGTTAAGAAATCAGGTACTGCAAGGATTATTTGAAAATGATGCATTGCTCTCTTCAACTACTAACATATTTATATTCCCCCATCATCCTCTGCACTAATTGTTTTTGCCACACAGTATTTTCCACCATGATGTAAACCTGAAAAATAATCATGTGAATTGTAAAATTTGAATTTCTCTCATAATTCTTGCTACATCTATTAACTGTTACTGTACAGTTTCTGTTATATATTGTTACTTTCTGTTTCGTTTTTGATATGTACAGCTCAGGGCCTCTCAACTCTCCTTTTTTATTCTTTGTGAATTATTTCACCAAGGCAGTACCTGCAAATGGTCAGTTGTGATCAGCGTACAGCCCAAGTAATCAAATGTAAAATGCAGAATACTAAAAATCAGATTTGGAATTATTGACCCCACCGCCGGAAGCATGGCTTAGACTATGCATGTGCTGTGCTGCCTTCAGACACCCATTTATATGCACAGCATCGTGGCGACTTTTGTGAGATTGTTAGCAGTTATCTCATCACACCGACTGTGTGATTCAGAAAGAATAATGAGCTGTGGCCTTATTAGCCTAAGCATCCTTCCCAGCATGCCTCTCAACTGCTTAGAGCAGGAAATCTGGACAAAGCCATAAATAATGGGGGGAAAAGGCCCAGAAATAGGGGCAGTTTTGAAATATTGCTCTTACAAATTTACAAAGTTGATAGAATAATAGGTTTTACATTAGCATGCATTTTCTGAAGTTTGAAACTCAAATGTCTGTCATTATTTTCTGATATCACTCTGCAATGACATGCTAATGATTTGCCAGAAAACCAAAATTTTATGAGGAAAAAATCAAAAATATGAGACAAAAATCTGGACAGTTGAGAGGTATGATTCCCAGCCAGGTGAATTTGCACATTAAAAGTGTGATGGTAGTCACAGAGCTACATCATGATATGGAAAAAACTGTACAGCAAAATTTGGAACCTACTAAATGTGAATTTAAGAAGATCCTTTTAGGAGAGTATCTCCGGCAAGCCAGCACGTCAAAATCTACTGCCAATTATTAGCGGACCGGAGTTCCTCTGTGGCGGCCCCTAACCGGGAAAAGCCAAAAGAAACAAACAAACATCTCTGCTTCTAAAAGTTAAGTCCATCATTTGCACTATGCCTGGGTTTAACTGCTACTGAACTTGATGACATGATAAGAAATCTATTTGTCTGTATTTCTAAGTGTGTTGGAAAGGTGCATTGATACAGGAATTGCAAGGCTACAGCAATCATTGAGCTGCAGAATTGTGTATGATGCCACTTTCAGTAAATACATTGGACTGTTGTATAATTTACCCATATCTCAGTAGCAAAACAATTTTAACACTGAGAAGAGCAGTCTACGTCACTTCGTTAGTTACAATGGTGTAGACTCATAGCTAAGTACTAAGCTAGCTGCCCTTATGGACTATTTTAAGCCCAGCCAATCTTCCTTTGTGAGGTAAAAACCTAACCATTGTCCCAACCCCAATCTCTGGATGTCTTTCACAGGGAAGTACTTGAGTGCTGAGGACTATGAAAGAAAATGTGCTTTTCTGTGTCTTGTCAGTTCTAAAGGGGAAGGGGGTCTTTAACGTAACATTGTTTGAGAAGGGCTGGTTTCAGTAGAGGTATGTGATGTCCAGGAGGTTTTGTGGAGGGCATGTGCTCAGTAAACCTATGTGCCTGACTACTTAAAGAACATGCATGCAGATGTAAAGCAGTTAGGCACTCAAACAGTATTCTATTCAGCCAAGGATGACAGTGGTGGTGTTTGGATTTGTCTGGGCCATGCAGGAACAAAGCTGGTAATTCCACTATTTTCCATGCCAACAGAACAATGCCTACAAAGCAGGCAGGAAGAAGCACACTGCCAAATCTGCTGGGACATCCACAAGTAAGCCCAAGTTGTCAGATGCAGAGAATGAGGTGCTACTGTAGTAACTGTCCACAAATATGGTTATGAAATGGTGTGCCACAGGACCAGTAATATTATATGTGCCAACTATCAAAGAGCACAACTTCTGGCATGGGGACATAGGGCAATGGGTAGGAGCCGTGGAGTGTAACACCTCTCACAGAGACAGTAGAGTTCCTGGCCCCTCTTTCTTAAGTATGGGGCACAGCTGGACAGGTTCCAGACACAATCCAATGGTGGTGCTCCAGGTATGTAGACCTATTTCTGTGTACCAATACTTTTAAGTCCTCTGCATATGTTAGTCACTGTCAAATGCATTTAAGCTTATAGTACGTCAGGAATTCAACATCAACAGCCATCCCGCACAAGGTATGCAAATAAAACACTACTTGTTATCATTTTTATCTTTGTAAAACTCAGTTGAATGTATAGTTGTGGTGCTGGATTATACTTACACTAGATATTCTGTGCTTTGATGCATTCACAGGTGTTCCTTTATCTGGCATCAGTAATGTGGACCTGCCCCCATCTGATTATGGAGCATCTGCAGCCTCTGATAATGATGGTGGGGATCAACTGACACAATCAGGGAGTACGGAGTACATACTGGACAAGGGAAATGTGCCCACTGTATTCCCAGCACAGACTACAGACAGAGCCTCTATGCCCACAGACATCTAGGCTACCCTAACCTCACAGGGAAGACAGGTTAATGGGGATACTAACAGTTACGAATGTGTGCTGGCCTTAATAGACACATTTTAGAATTTGCTCCTAGCACTTGTGGGCAGAGATGTCCACAAAGGGTGGTAGGTAATGGTGAGTACTGGAGACATAATTACTTCCCTCCCCCTATGGTTTGCTGCACCATCACCTCCAGCTGGCTCCTCCACTGACTCCTTGTCTGACTCAACCTCCAGTGCCTGGTATGCTTGGAGACTGCTGCCCCTGCAACTGCCCACCCTGCAATAACTGCTTCTGTAATATGATGTTGTACAACAATGCACATACTAACACTATTGTTGCACATATGCCAGAATCTTACTGCAGGGCACTACTGGATGAATCCAGGCAGCTAAAAGTATGCCTTCAGCAGCCCAAACACTTGCTCAAAAATGATTCTTATTTGTGACTGAGTATGGTTGTACTCATGGTCTGATTTTTTTAGATTTCCTGTGGGTGTCCCAGGGCATATCTATCATCACCATCAAGATATCCTGGGGATGGCAGTCCTTGCAAATTATTAGTACAGGTCACAGGTGTGGCATGTATGGAAGTTGTGATAATTGCTTGCATAGCTGACACATACACATCATAGGTGATACCATGTATATTACAGACCACTTGGCAATTGATTGTAGATAACAGACAACAGGCAGTACTTTGGCACAACACTCTATCTACCCACCTGCCCATTAACATTGGTGTCCCTCAAGGGTCCATATTAGGTCCTCTTCTTTTCTCCATATTTATCAATGACCTTCATCTAGCAATCCCCCAAGCTACATGTGTTCAGTACGCTGATGATTCTACACTTATATGTACAGCCACATCAACTTCTAAACTTCACTCCCTTACCCAAGAAGTATTTAATACAGTAGAACAATGGTTTACACAACATTGCCTTCTGTTGAACCCCAAAAAAACAAAACTCCTCCTTTTCAATCCTACTCGTAAGACCGTCCCAATAGATTTCTCAGTAATATCCACAAATGCTACTTCCATATCACCTGACCCAACTACTAAATTTCTTGGTATTACCATAGACAACAATCTTAACCTTGACACCCATATCAACAATACTATAAAAACCGTCAATAAAAAGCTAGGCTCTCTCTACAGAATCAAACCATTCCTTTAACCAACAGTCAGAAAAACTATTGCTTAAACCCATCTAATCTCTACACTCCTCTATGCCTCACCCATATTTACTAATTTATCTAAAAATAACCTCGACAAACTGGATATCTCCTTCAATAACATTGCCAGGTTTGCTACTGGCAACCCATACAAAACCCACCACTGCTATAATCTTAAGCAGCTTGGATGGCTAGAAATTCAGAATCTGCTTAAATTCCACCAACTAACCATTGCCCATAAGACTCTTTACCAACCTTCCAGTGCTTCTATATTAACTAACCTCATCTATCCCTATAAGAATCAGAAATCCTTGCGCTCATCACACAAACTTCTTGTAAACACCTCTAACTCTAATAACAAGGCTGGGGACTCTCTTTTCAGCAACACTGTTGGAAAATCCTGGAACCTTCTCCCCAGTGAACTTTCTTCAGTTTCCTCCACATCTCTTTTCAAAAACAAACTGAAACTTTTCCTAAGAACACACTGGCTGTGCCCCTGTACTAAACCTGACTGATCAGTTTTTCTACCTTTTCTACTTATAGCAGGTACTACCTACCCACTACTTCCCTATAACTAGCTCTACCTTCCTTCTTGCCACTTTACCTTTTTGCTATCCCTTACCCTTCTGTTCATCCCCTAAGCTTACTCTTACTGTGGAAACTCTTTAATATATATAAGACACACTTATGCCTCTTCTATTTTGACTTTCTGTATTCTATCTGCAATCTCAACTGTACCTGCCTACTGCACTGCAAAGTATTTCTGTCCTCTCTGTAATTTTGTTCACTACCTGCCTTTGGCACTGTGATGTATTTCTGTCCTCTCTGATTTTTCCAGCCTAACTTCTAATACTCTCTGTAAATATAAAGGTTTTATTTTCCTCTTATCCCAGACCTATTTCTCCCAGACTATAGTATAACATTAGACCTATTTTTAGTATTGTACTCAAATTTTAAAATGGGAGGTACTTAGACCTCTATGATAATTTATGTATTAACCTGTAACAACATTGTTTGTAAAAATGTTTTACTTTGCTATTTTTTTTTTCTGCACGGAGCTTATCTCCCCGGGCCTCTGCTGAAAATGGACATGTATCCAGTTGGACTAGCCCGGTCAACAAATGTAAAATAAAAAATAAATAAATTGTGTGATAGCCTTTGTGGCTCATTTACCTCCTTTCTAATTCTCTAGGTGGGGAATTTATTTCAAATTTGGTACAGCTAATAGCCCCCACTACCACAGGGAAATGGGCTTTATCATAGAAATTCTGCATGGTGTTGGCTTTCTCCTCTGTAGTACATGGAAACCAAACATGCTACCCCATGTGCAGCAGCATGGCCTTAAAAAAACTGATGGAGTATTCTTGAGGTAGACGCCTAAGATACACTCACTATGTCCCCAGTAGGTCACCAGAAGATTGCTATAGCTAATATACGTAAAGCTACACAAACCTAAGTATCCTTTGGAATAAGTACTCCACAACTCTCATGGGGCTGCAGATGAGGCTAACACATCCATAGTTTCTTTCATAGCCTCTTGTAGATAGTCATTTTCTAATGGGATGACAAACCCTGCCATGACTTAGTGATTCCCTTGATATGAACACTAGCATTTCACTTAAAGTTTAACAACACTGCTGGTGTAGTCCCGTTACATGGCCTTTATACATCTCTGAATTGCTCTGCCTTCTTGTTTATCATATTAACATACATGAGGAGACTAATATTAATGATATTGTGCATTACTGTGTCATTATATGGCCATTAGTATATACAGTGTCTGACCATGCTAACTGGCCTGCCCACGTCACTAAGACATTTTTTTCTAAATCACACACACCCTATAGATGGCGGCTCATTATGCAGATTTACTTAACATGATTTGGCAAAGTTTTCTGAATCTCAGCTATTGCCTAAAAATCTCAAGGTAAAGTGCACTGCAGTAAATGACAACGGAAAAACGTTTTTCTATAATTCTGCTCCTAACTCCAAAGACAGTATACTGCTTGATTCAGGGGGCATTTCTTAGATCATATTAAGATGCAATGTGACCTAACAACTACTGTCATGTGATTATTTGGGGCTGCGTATTGGTTAAGATCACCCTTGGAGTAAATTCTACCATATTCTTCCTGGCAGACTAAGGGAAGTAGTTTATTTATTCATTTAAGACAGCTTACAAGCAGTCTTCTATGATGTAAAAATCAGTCACTCCTGAGTAAGGGGGCAGTTGCCCCAGGTGCAAGCTGTTAGGGGATGTGATGAGCAGGTACCAATGGTGTGGAAGTGCAGTACCAGCATACCAGCATTTCTTTATGAAGCCAAAAGGAAAACATCACATCATAAATTAAACAATATCGGATTTGTGGTCACTGCGGAAGCACTGAATCACTCAGTGAGTGGCATTTTAACTGTAGCAAGTAGTTTGCTACAATTTCAGAGCCAGAATAACTTTTTTTTTTTTTTTTGTCTTTGGTTTTGAGAAGGTCTTGTTTACTCAGCATTAAATTATATAGGGAGCCAGTTTGTGGAACGGCACAGGGTACCAGACAGCCTAGATAATGTTCTGGGTACAACTGCATATTTGACAGCGCAGTAATGATACTGTGGATTTCTTTAAATGAGCCATTTTAATGATAGGATGTACACTGTGAAAAATAAAGGAAATTAAATGAATTCTAATGGAACCCTGAGAGAGTTCAGGTCTGAATGCTTTGTTGAGTATTAAACCTATTTTAAAATTAAAATGAATGAAGTTGTAGGTTATAATGTAATGTATTGCAGAATGCTTTATAAATTAATGGTTAATTTTTTATATGTATAAAATTTGTTTATGTATTTATATATAAATATGTATATATTTATATATATATATATATATATATATATATATATATATATATATATATATATATATATATATATATATATATATATATATATATATATTTATATAAATGTATTTGTATATTTGTATCTATATTTTAGGATGCCTCTGTTTTTGTCGCCATTTTGGGTGTTTTTATAATGTGGTCTAAATTGTTTGAAGTTGCTTTAGCAACATTTATATGAGTATAGCACTTTAACATTAGGTATGAATGAACATTTTAACTGATTGATGTGCTGTTGTTTTTCTTTTGGCTTTTCCCAGTTAGGGGACTCCACAGTGGAACTCTGGTCCCCTAATGATTGGCAGTCGATTTTTATGGTGTCAAGGTGCCAGCCTGACGCCCAACCTTCAATGAAGGCACGCCCACATGTCTTTTGAATGCCACTAACCGTGGGGAGGACATGCAGACTCCACACAGAATCGTTGCAGCAGAGAATCGAAGGGAGAACCTCTTGCTGTAAGGTGACAACGCTACCGCTGCTCCACCATGGCTTACCGATGTGCTGTTGTCATGTATGTATTTAAATTAGGTGGCTGTGTCTGATGTATTTGAACACTGAAAAAGGGATTTTTCCTGAAAGCTTTGTTTGGTGTATTAAGGAGTTATACTGCTGGAGTTTAAGATCCAGTGTTGTGTTTTGTTGGTTCTACTAGGTTTTTGCCATTTGATCTCATTTACTCAGCCCTGTTCCTTTTGAATTTTATATCTATTGATGTGACTTTTGTGAGCTTTTGATTCTGCCCAATGTGTGATACTTTTTGATAAATTAGAATCAGTGAATACTGGCCTTAGTGCATTTTCTTGTTTCTTAATTACTAACCAAGAGAACTTCACTGGTTACAGAACCCTGTATTTTAGCCTCTCTTTCTTAAGAAATCTTAACAAATCTTCACAATACTTGCCTAATCTTGACGTGAGAATGTATGTTTTTGCCATCCTTCTCCTTAAGCTTGCTAAAAGCCCACCATCTTACAAATCAATTTGTTAGCAGATCTTATTTCCCACTGGAACTGGTTAAATCGAGGTGGTGATCAATTCTAAAATAATCTGGAATTACAATCTTTGCAACTTCCAAAAAAGTTAAAAAATCCCAAATAGGTACACTAACTGACCCACTGGATCACAGAAGATCATAGAACTAACCAGCTCCTGAACAGAAATATTTAAGTCTTCTTCTGGATCCTACCTTGTCATTTAAGCAACACAGAGAGAGAATAAAGTTGGTAAAGTCCTGGAAAGTGCAATAACTCAAAAGTAGCTGTAGAATAACCAACTTGCTGCCTTCTAAGGCAAGAAAGATTATAGCCAAAAATGTTCTGTTAGCTAAACTAAACAATGCTATGACCCTTATAGGATAATAAGGTTATAACACTTGCAAGGCAATTAAATCTAGGTACCAAATATGCCTTGGAAGTACCCACCATTATGAAGTACCTCCCTTTTCCAGAAGGGCAAAACCAGTCAGGTCAGGAATGAATCTGCAGATGCCCATCTACTTGTCAAGGGTCATTCTGAAGGATGTAGGATGTGAAAGTGCTGCAGTGGTTTATATGTATGGGGGAATGCTGGATAATATATCTGTCCATCTGGCATGTTTTGTTTATGTTTTAGTAGAAATTTAACTCCTTAGTTTGAATGCTAATGGAGCTGTTTGTTTTTAAAAGATATAAGACATGCAGGAGATCAAAGTTTCACTTCTCAGTAGCACTGAATGCAGGACATAGATGTCTACATAAGAGTCTATAGGAGACAACAGTATAGGGATAGGGTGAGATGAGACAAGAGTATAGGGATAGGGTCTTAAGTCTGTCTTGTTACTAAGGGTTTTGATTAGGAACCTCTAGGGCCTTACAAACTGTGTGTCTAGATAGAAACATGCCAAAGGGAACATTAAACTCTATAATCAGTCTGATTAGAGCTGAGTACAAAGGGATGATAACTTCTTTAGATTAACATGAGATGCCTCTAGATATCAGATGTACTAGATATAAACATTTTCTGACTACAAATGCGATGCGATAGTTGAAGAAGAAGAAGTTGTCAACAAAAGTGCCAATATCCCTGACTATTATGTCAACTTTGAGTGGGGTACTGGCTATAATGCAAGTTGCAGGCAAGAGTTCTTTACCAGACATGAAAGTACTGCACTTTTTTGCATGTAAATTTTGTCCTTTTTCTGATCATCTTAGTTCTTTCTGTGATGCTTCCCTGTCAAGGAGTAATCAAACAAACCGTTAGTGGCTCAAATAGGTAGTACATGCACCTTTGATATTAGAAGATCAGAAAGCTGTGGGCTCTTTTCCCACCCTGTGGTGACTGGATGAATTTTATTGAGGTTGGCATAATGGTTAATGTGTTTGCCTTACAGGCACAAGGTACAGGGTTTGATTCTTACCTTTCAGGAAAAGTGGCTAGGCTTAAAATGGCACAGAATGACAGCTAGTCCAGTACTAACCTGTGCACCTGTAATCACACCAGGCTTACAGTCATCAGCAAAGTTAATTAGTCAAAGGTCTGGGTTTGTAGTCAGAGGGCTGGAAAAGCAAATGTTAAAGAAGAGGGTCCTCAACACTGAGCACTGAATTACACTGCTAGCTACCTTCTTGCTTATTTGATGGCACCTTAATTATATGGATTCTGTCATTCAGTCAATTTGTTAACAATATCACCATTGGTGATTGTATCAAACACTTTTACAAGATCCAGTTAATTAGCTTCAGTAGGCATGATCTACCCTTGACAAAACCAAACTGCTGAGAGTCTAAGTTAAGGTTTTTTGATATCATAGCTTAAGAAGCCAGAAATTATATGTTTCCTGCTTTTGCAGATTAGGCTACTGAGGCTAATGGATCTAATGTTTAAGGCTAATGGATTTGATATTTAAGGCTAATAGATATGGATTTAATGTTTAAGACTAATAGATCTGGTATTTCCAGGGTCTGTGGTAGGCCCCCCTTGTGGAGAGGCATCACAAACAGCCATCCTCCATTCTTCAAAGGCATACCTTGTGGATAAGCTTAAATTAAACAAGTTCAGTAGGGCATTCTGTGACAGTATGATTGACGCTATTAATTAAACACCCAGATATATTTTCTGGGCCCATGAAAGTGGTAGTTTTAGTTTCTGAGTATGTAGTCAGAGCATGTTCCATGTTGATTTTGAGGACTGTTAGAGACTCTGGGATTTGTGGAATTTGATGTCTGTTTCAGGGATGAAGTTTGTACTAAGTTCACCTTGCCAATAGTGACTTTAAAGGAGAAGATCACTGATTGGCAAACACGGCAGCTATATTGGTACTGATGAAGTCTAGAATGTTCTGTCCCCCAGTGGACTAGTTTGCTGTTTATTACAAGGAATTGTCATTTGTTAAATACAGGAATCTTTAGGTGTACTCAATTTTTAATATATAGGCGCACCGGTTTATTGAGAATATCCAAAACTGTACCTTTGCACTCTTTGCACCACCATGCTTTAAACTATTGCAAACAAAATACACCAACTGTTTTCAGTAGAACTCAGGACCCTTTACTACCTGCTTTTATAAAAGAGAAATTAGCTTCTTTTTGCAGGAAGGGCAACTTAGTTTCTCTCTATATTCCTGGTTAGCTTACTGCATCATCACATTTCCTCCCAGGGAGGACAACCTCCTATTGCCTTAGGACAAACAACAATGCTCTAGCCCTGAAAAGATCCAAGTTTGTTGCAGCAATTAGGGAAAAAGTATTTTTCTGACTAGGCCCAGTCTGTTACAACAGTTTTGATGTGGAAATAAACCAGCAACAAACATAGCAAACTTTCAAACTAAGCTTAAATATTTTCTCACTGAATATAAATATTAAGTTAAATAGACAAAAAAGATGTGTCTTATTTTGTTTCTTTCACAATGTTGTTGGTCATAAGCAGCCAAAAGTGGATAATGAGCCAACCAATTCTTTGCGTATAACTATAAATGTTAGGTTCTATGTTATAATTAGAACATATATATATATATATATATATATATATATATATATATATATATACACACACACACACACACACACACACACACACACACACACCATTTTATATTGCTGTTATAAGTAATTATTTTTATGTAATTCCTTTTTATGGCTCCCTACCGAGCACACCATGGATGCAAATGTCATTTGCTCAGTCCACTTACCTGTTTAGCAAAAAAAAAACAATCAAATAAATGTATCATTCATGGATAGTTCTGGATTTCTACTGTTAATCACATTTTAATCAAGTGATGGAGATATGTGCCTGTTACTTTGTAGAACATTTAAAGATCATTTTCTTCATGTGACAGCCACATGCTTGGCTTTGCCTCATTGCACAACTATTGTCCTTTGTGACTTGGAGCAGGACTCCAGTTTTATGCACTCCCAGAAATGGAAATTTCCAGGAGCCTTGTTTATGGATTATATAAAGCAGTTTACTATGAGTGATTTATATACATCATATCAGACAGGAAATCAGCTGCTTTGTTCTATAAATTTCAAATGATTATACTTGCGTTACTTTACTGAACTAGAAAACTAACATTTTCTTTTTGAAGGCTAGCCAGCCGACTGATACCTGGACCTACAAAAAGAACTCTCTTTTTAATCTTCGATATGCTTTAAAAAAGACAGTTCTTGGACATCATGTAGCAAAGTAGTAATGCCTTTTTTTTATCTCTCCATCATGCCATATTTCATGCCTGACTGCTACACTGTAACTGTATATTATGTCTGTCCTATGTCTGCTTCCACTATTTAGGTTTTTTTTTATGCCCACCATCTGTTCTGTAAAACATACCTGTGTCTTAGCTATTATCTTCATAAAGAGACTCTTTTTTTTTCTGCTCTTCTCCTGAGCCTAAACATTCATCCCCTTTCCAAACCAGCTTTTTTGCGCCCCCCCTCCCCACCACCACCACCACCACCATCAAGGTCTATTGGCTTAAATTCTTGCCCTCTCTTTTTGATGACAGTAAGCAAATTAAATAAATAAATAAATAAAATGACTGCTCCTTTAAACTATTTATGCCCTCTAGGAGCACAGTGTTTGTTTCTGTTTTCTTATGTGGTCTGAACTAGTTGCAGAGTCTGTACTCTTAGCTTATCCTAATATGGTTCATTATTTGAGTATCTTTTATTTTAAAAGCTTCAGCTGCACAATCTGAATACTTTCTTACTTTATTTCTCTCTCTTTCTTTCTTTCAGAAAACCCAGACTTAAAAAATGGAAATTATACTGCAGGTTGCTTGTATCAGTTATTTTGCTGTTTCATGTTATCATTCCAAAAACATTCCCACACATAGCAGCATGATGCTAATACTTGTGGGCACTGTAGTTTGGGGAGCATGTTAAAGGAGTCATAATCTTGTCTTAATTCCACTTAATACAGTTGCTGAAATCAATAGTTAGCACTTCTGTAGCATTCAATGAGCTTTCCATGTATATGGTAACACCAGGTCAATAACAAAATTAGTGAATAAAAATTTCAAAAGCTTAAAGAAAGATGGCGAATGCTAAACTACTCTTACCTGACATACAACTTCTAAATGCACAGTACGTTGGGTTAGGAAACAGCGTAATAAATGTGTCCATAGCTATAAGACATTAATGAAGTAAGAAATAACTGTTTCAGTTACTATAACCATGTTGCAAACATTTATAAAATAGTAATTATATTTACTTCACTAGTGTCTTTATATTCTCCTGTCTGCTTTTGTGTGCTGACAGTTTCAGCCATCTATGGACATACTTTTACATGGCAGGACATCTGATGACATTGGAATAAATATAAAACTAATGGCTCCAGTTAACGTCATATATAGCAATCACAAAATGTATATATGGAATTGCTCATCAAGATAAAGTACTCTGTGATAAGGATACAGTTCCTTTCTCATGCAACAGACTAAAATAACTGTAAACGTGGTACATAATGTTCTTGACGTTTACTCTAAGATATGGCAGAAACAAAAACTTGATCTGGATGCATATTCTGCATGACTATAAAAACACAATCAGCAACAATAACACAAGCACAAACACAAACTCACAGATATGTGTATACACACACACACACACACACACACACACACACACACACACACACACACATGTTCACATACACACACACACACTTGCACATCTTCACATGTACATACACACACACGCACACACACACACACACACGCACGTTCACATGCATTCACACACACACACACACACACACACACACACACACACACACACACACACACACACACACACACACACACATATGCGTGCACATGCACACATACACACACACACACTCGTACATGTTCACATACGCACATACTCACACATGTTCACGTACACACACATACACACGCGCACACACACACACACACACACACACACACACACACACACACACACACACACACACATGTTCACATACATGCACACACACACACACACACACACACACACACACACACTCGCAGATGTTTCCATGTACACACACATGCACACTCACACACACACTCGCACATGTTCACATACACACACCCACACACACACACACACACACACATACACACACACACACACACACACACACAATGTTTTTGAGTTAATAGGAGAATTAATATTGAGAAATTTAAACACATACTGACAATAAAATAGTAAGCTAAAATGTGCATAATGAATTGCAAAGGCATCATGATATTTGAGTAATCATACTGGAAGGAAGTCAGTCTGAAAGACAGAAATCTGCAGTAAAAAGAGAGAAAAAGGAAAGAAAAGGACATTTTTTAACAAAAAGAAAAAATAGATTGTCACAACCTAAAAGCTAAATACATTGTAAATGTTCACACAAGACTAATGTAAAGGTTATGAAATTTAAACCGGGTTTTCCAGCGTTAGGCCAAAGTGGCTTTGCTAATGTTCTGTGATCTTCAAAACGAGTATGATTTTAGGGTGATGTCATTCTTGTATAATTAATTCACCATTCAGTTTGTATATGTTCAAATATAAGACATTAGAATGCACCTGTAACGTTCATCAGAACTGAATACTTTGGTTTATATATTGTTGAATCAAAAACTAAGATACTAATAATCTAAACCAAAGCAAATACAAGGGGCCCTGAGAAAGTCATAGGTAGAAAGTCATTTGAAACTAAATTTATTCTACGAGGTAGATAGATGTCAGATATTATCATGATTTATAGGCATCATTAGATAGGAACCTGAAAACCGGTGGCCAGCTGTGTGTAGTGAAGCAGTGAATGGAAAGTTACTAAAAAGACAGGGGAGTAAGGCATTTTGCACCAAGTTACAAGACCTGAAAAGGTATATGCAGCCAAGGTGAAAAAGAGTCAATGATTAATCTGATCAAATTCTTTTTCAGAGTTAAAGGGAGGCTACACTATCCTGGTCCTCCCCAAAAGAAAGTGACTGGCAGGCAGGGCTAGAGACAGGGCCTAGGCTAGCAGGTGAGGCAAAGGCAAGTGTCTTTTAGGCTTTGTGAGAAGCAGCAGTTATGTGAAAAGGGGTGGGTTGTGTCCTGAAGGAATATAACCAGGGTCAGGAGAGATAGGATTCTTTTTCATAGAACCCAGTGAAGTGAGCAGACACGTAGTGCAATTGCTTGCTTTGTCCTTGAATAGTGATCTGGGAGGTCATAACGAGACTTATAACCTGCCTTATCATGAGCAGGTTATAGTGACACCTGTTGATAATAGCACAGAACATGACCAAATACTTGGTGGATAGAATTAAATAAAAAAAAGAAAAAAGAATAAACGATGCCAGAGAGGCTAAATTTTAATAATAACATTTGCATTGCAAGAACAAAGCCTTATTTGCATGGAGTTTACAAAACTTACTCAATACATGCTCAGATAAGCACACAGGCAGCATAGAATATAACTTACTTTTCTATCTTCATATAAACAGGACATGCTTCATATTATATTTTAAAATCAATGCATTAAATGTTTGTGTATTGCATTATGTTTAATTATTAAGAAAGCTCTTGGTTTGGTTAAATTGTCATATACAAATTTAGTAACTTTGTCTGTGTAGCGTTACCCCATATCTCTGTGTATTAGTGAAGTGCAATGATATCTTAATTGGTATTTGCATATATACATACTTTACATAGATATATTTTTTACTCCACTGATGCAAATATGATATTTCATCCTCTTGTGTGGGACTATTGCAGTTATGATGTTTTACTGGCTGTAGAGAAAAACTGAATGATTGAAATGTGTTGGCTTAGAGGGCTGGACTGTGCATGTTTTTTGCTGCTGGTATCAAAAATTAAGTTTTGATGTGTGGAGTAGATTTTCTTTTGTTTCTCTGGTCAAATATGATTTGCCATTAAAATTACAATGTTTAATGGTTTGATTTGTGGGGCTATTTTTTTTCTTTGGGTCAGAAGTGAATTAAAATGTAAATCAAAACTATTAATATATAAAAAGTCGCATTTCTTAATTAAATATGCAGGCCCAGTTAGCCATTGGTAAATGAAAAAGGAGCCTTGTGTGGCTTTGTTTTTAAAATTCACATTGGTTTCACTCATTGTTTGTGGGCATGCCAAATTATGATAGCTGGTATGGCAGCCATGTTGCTAATGATGCAAGGGCATCTTGCAGGTCCAAAATGCAGCTGCAATATTACATCAGATGTCTATCATGTTTTGATATCCAGAAAGAAAGGGATGCTACCAGAATGCTAGAAGTGATGTCACAGTGCACAGACATTCCCCAGGAGGGCATATGTTAATTGCAATTTTGTGGATGGCGGCAGCAGAGCTGTGGAGAGAATCATGTGTCATGACAGGTCTGAGTCCTATGCAGTGCAAGCTGCAACTTGGGGAGTTAAGTTTTCTTTAAGTGGTTCCATTAAAATGCAGCAATTGAATTGAGTAGAAATGCAAGGCACAAGGTTTGAAAGCCTTATTAAAGGGTGGTTATAGTAAAATTGCATGGCAAAATAAATAAATAAAGTGAATTGTAAAATTAACAAAATGTTCTGATGTTGGTTCATGAAGCTCAGCCTGAAAAGCTGTGAATATTTAGGGTAGTTACATGAGCAGGCTGTACATTGATATTATAGATAGTAAAATAAAAAGGGAAGATAGTCTGGGTCAGCAGGACCAAGATATACTAACATTGGAAGGTAGATATACTAAGACAGGAAAGCATGGTCTGGGCCCTAAGGGAATATAATCAAGGCACAAGATAATCAGCTCTCGTTCTCACAGGACTTGGTAAAGTGAGTCTGCCTACCTTCCTTCCCCTCCCCTACCTGAGACACAGGTGCTCTCAGGTGAGCTAAGTAGAAGTGGAAAGTCAGCTATGATGCAAGATGTAAGCAATATCCCCCCTCGGCTATATCTCTTTGTATTACGTTCTGGTAAGGGGTTATATCCTCCATGGTATTTGTATAAGTACAGAAAGGCTTTCAACATGCCTTTCTTTGGTAAAGATGTTTGTTGTTTATGGAATGAGAATCTTCATTAACTCTATTTCTTCCTAGATTTACATGTGGTGAGGATGACATGTCAGCTCTCTCCACCTGTCTCTATTTAGAGCTACTCTCCTAGGTTATTTGACAGTCAAGCCTGTCTGTCTCTGGTCCGCTGTCACAATCAATCTCTCTGAAGGACATCCTTGTCTCTTCTTTCTAGACCCCACTTAGGGAATGTGGTACTGGCCATGATTCCATAAATTTGTGGGTGTCCTCATTGGGTGGACTGGTTTTGAGCCAGTACCTTCCATCCTTGAAATAGAAATGTTCAACATGCTTTTGGGAGTTGGGTAGAGCCTTGCACTTATCAGGGGAACATGCAGAGTCTACACAGATAGTGACTACAGCTCAAGAACAATCCCTGGCCCCTGCGTCTGCAGGGCAAACAACTTAACCATTATGCCTGATACCCACACACACTCTGAAAATATTATGAGCTAAATATGGCTTGTGAATGATGAAGACTAAGGTGAGTAGTGTAGTGGTCTGCTCTCACAAGGCATGGCTCTTGAAGCCTTTCATATGATTGGAAGACATCCAAATCGATAGCAAAAAACCAAAAAGCTGAAGAAATGAAGTGCCGCATAGTTTTAGGATAAAGCCTTAGACACAGTTAATGTGTTCTCAGTAAGCATGCTGAATCATGTTACAAGAAGGAGATACTTGGAAATAAAACTGAACTGATTTACTGAACACTGTATCTAGAGAAGCTATAAATACTTAAACATAAATATGTGGTTTCCTCTGAAATGGTGAATAAGATAAAGATACTTATTAGCAGTAGTGATCTTGAATAAATGGATAGCAGTATATAAATGTGACCTTCTCATTAACAAAACTGAGCAGGTAAAAGCTGGTTCAATAACAAATTCAAAAGCAAGTAAAACAAAAGAACCAGCTAACACAGCACTGTATAAAACACTTGTCTAATCCAAAATATAAAAACAGTAAAAAATATAAAAAGAACCAGCTAACACAGCACTGTATAAAACACTTGTCTAATCCAAAATATAAAAACAGTAAAAAATATAAAAAGAACCAGCTAACACAGCACTGTATAAAACACTTGTCTAATCCAAAATATAAAAACAGTAAAAAATATAAAAAGAACCAGCTAACACAGCACTGTATAAAACACTTGTCTAATCCAAAATATAAAAACAGTAAAAAATATAAAAAGAACCAGCTAACACAGCACTGTATAAAACACTTGTCTAATCCAAAATATAAAAACAGTAAAAAATATAAAAAGAACCAGCTAACACAGCACTGTATAAAACACTTGTCTAATCCAAAATATAAAAACAGTAAAAAATATAAAAAGAACCAGCTAACACAGCACTGTATAAAACACTTGTCTAATCCAAAATATAAAAACAGTAAAAAATATAAAAAGAACCAGCTAACACAGCACTGTATAAAACACTTGTCTAATCCAAAATATAAAAACAGTAAAAAATATAAAAAGAACCAGCTAACACAGCACTGTATAAAACACTTGTCTAATCCAAAATATAAAAACAGTAAAAAATATAAAAAGAACCAGCGAACACAGCACTGTATAAAACACTTGTCTAATCCAAAATATAAAAACAGTAAAAAATATAAAAAGAACCAGCTAACGCAGCACTGTATAAAACACTTGTCTAATCCAAAATATAAAAACAGTAAAAAATATAAAAAGAACCAGCTAACACAGCACTGCATAAAACACTTGTCTAATCCAAAATATAAAAACAGTAAAAAATATAAAAAGAACCAGCTAACACAGCACTGTATAAAACACTTGTCTAATCCAAAATATAAAAACAGTAAAAAATATATAACAGATAAGCACTTTCACACCAAAGGTGCTTCATCAGATCTAAAAACAAAGTAAAAAACAGTGCTTAAATACAGCCAGGAAAGTTAACAAACAGTGCTTAAATACAGCCAGGAAAGTTCAGAGTCACCTGGCCAAGTCACGTGATCTCAACAAAGGTTTGAAAGGTATATGCTTATTTAATCCTTTCCCTTTGTCAGATTGTAAAATTAACATCCATTTAGCTTCTATGCATTCTGTTTTTATTTTAATATCACCTCCTCTGGCTCTTATATTCAATAATTCCAAAACTAAAAACTTAAGAGTGTTCAATACCAGTGTTACAAATATGCTTATATAAAGCACTCCTACTGTCACATCTGCTTATTTCATATAAATGTTCCCTGATATGATTCTTCAGCATTCAGTTCATCTTACCAACATAGTAACACCCCCGTTGATCACAATCAGTCAAATAGGCCAGGTTGTTACTAGTACAGTCGGCAAAGAAATTGAATTTAAAAGTACATCCAGTAATAGGATGTAAAAAGCTATCATCAGTTTGAATGCACTTACACGTTACATAATCTGCATGGATGTGTCCCTTTCCTAACTGAAATACAGGGTCTATTCCTAACTGAAGGTTTGTAGCACAGCAGTTTCTTAATGGAACTATTATTCCTATAGCAAAAGTGTAGAACTTTACCAAGAAAGTCCCTGCATCTGGCATCAGTAGTCAGAATGTGCCAGTACTTCCTAATGATGTAACAGATAGGTCAAATGTCATTTGAATAGGCAACTCACATTCTAAAATAATTTCTGTTATTGTTCTGTTTTACCATAGTGTCAACACTATAGTTAGAAAAATAGGGTCTAGCCAAATCATCACAGAGGCAGGCACTTTGAAAATTATAACAACTTAGTAACCACTGGTTCCTTCCAACCAGTATGTAAGCTGATTAGAAAAAAAATCCATAACTTTGTATGGGATAGGCATAAACTTCAGCACTTCAGATGATAATCATTCATCTGGCTTATTTCAGCTTTGGACAGAAAAGAAAGCTCCACATAAGAAGGCACATTCTACAAAAACCTTTAGACTTCAAGATTTTGCTTTTCAAAGAATAGAAAAGTTGCCATTCTGTTTATAATTGGATATTTGCTGTATTTCAAGTTCATTGGTAGAAATGATCAATGGTCACAATCAAATCGATCAATACATGGAGACAATGATAGCGAATTGTCATGTTTCCATCAATACATGGAGACAATGATAGCGAATTGTCATGTTTCCATCAATACATGGAGACAATGATAGTGAATTGTCATGTTTCCATACTCTGTGAATACAATATATAGACACTTGAGACACACTATCTGCCCACAAAATGTCTCATCAAGCAGCTAGCACTAATCATGTACAGACTGCCAAGAAAGACCCAGACCCTATAGTTATTTATAGCACTCCTACACAAATGGAATAACCTAATGAAACAGTCCCTATCCTTATGAACAAAACAATATAAGGAACAGACAGTTAAGAGCCAGTGTACTTCAATAAGTTGTGAGCTTACAGAAACTGCGACGGCTTGAGGCTCACTGGAGCACACACGATGCAGAGATAAATTCTTGGTTCTCCTTCCCTTGTGAGCAATCAAAATCCATTTGTAACCACTCAGCCCATGTTAGTTATAGAAATGCAATGTTTATTGTATCACTTCAAGTGCTTCTAGATACACACATGAAGTTACTCATGTAAAACAGGCTCTAAAGAACTGACTTAAATAGTGAATACTTTCATCAGAGGATATAAAGCCCTCCATGGGGTGACACACACATAACTTCAAACATTGTTATTTTGTGATTACAGCAACGTTATAAGTGCTTTCCAAAATGACCCACAGCACTATCTTAGAAGTTCTGCTTTTACATGTACAGAGTGCCAACCATCAGCTTCATTATGCCCAGTTAAGGGAGTTTCAGGAACTACAAATACTTTGTCATAAACCTGAAAGTAAAGTTGATGGTGCTAAGAGCAACGTAAGAAGAAACAACTTGAGAGTTATTGGTCTATCAAAGAAAGTACAAGGTATTGACATTCTCAACTTAATAAAGAAAAAGTTATGTGCAGTCAGAGGAGGAAAGGGTACTTCTGTCATTGAGACAGCCTGGAGTGTCTTGCCAAGATCTAGAAATAACTTGCAGACATGACATTTCATAATCAAATGTTTAAACTTTAATGTGCAGGATCATACTTTAAGGTGTGGTACCTAACTGTGTAATATAGCCTGAAAGTTGGCGGACACTCAGCGTAGCTCCAAATTACAATACTGCATTATTTATGTAACATAAGGCATGAAGATCCTTCCTGAGACCATGCAGGTAATGGGGATTCAATGTTTGTCTTCACTTATCTGCTATTTTATTAGTTTTTCAATGTTTACAAATATTCACATTTTTTAGACATATTTTTTCCCTCCTGCATCATCCTACAGCCTCTATCCAGTTCCCCATGGCCATCACTACGTCTGCCAGCCACCTCCTAATTCCTTGGACTATTTCTGATAGGGCCGGGGCCAACATGGATCTTAAAGGTGCCCTGGGTATCTATCCACTCCCATCCACAAGTTTTTTTTTTTTAAATTTATAACTTACCCTTGTTTCTTCCCCCCTTCCTTGGTCCTTGTGGTAAAGTCCGAGGGATGGGCATACAGAGAGGACATGCAATATGTCTTCCTACCTCTGCAGCAGTTCAGCATTGTCCACTACCCCATTCACCTTTGGACCACTCCTCCTAGTTGCAATGTCCCTAGCCTCTACTAGGGATTGTCAGAGGAGACGCAAATGGAACTACCCCCCCAGAAGAGATGGTAACGCCCATCCATCCCTGCTGTTCATTCAGTAGCCTGAGCTGCTAACCAAACCCAGGTATTTGGGCTGTAGTCAGGGCTTTATTGCTCTACTGCACCAGAGAGGCACAATAATTAACATTTACTGCAACCATCAAATTAGAGTGCTTTCTAAAAGTTTTGGAAGCCAAACACAGAGCATCTTTCACAAACTCAGTGAAAGCTACAGCCTCAGGATTATTAAAAAAGAAAGTTGCCACCTTTGGGCTCACTTTCCAAATTACCACTGACAGGAGAAAGTTAAAACCTTTAACCATGACTCCCTCTTTTATAAATATAGCCCTTAGATAGCATGTCAGATCATCTTTTTCCCACTGCTGCATCCCAATAATCAATTCACACCTCTGACAAGCCTACCTGAAAAAGAATGATAAGGAATCACGGAAATGGAATTCTCCACTCCTGAAATTTCAGAGCTTGGACTATACTTCATTGGCACCTCATGGTATGGCCCCATGGGGCCCTCACAGCAGTATATTGACTGCCAGGATTAGTCCTTATCTTGTTAATCTTCCATGCAGGAAATTTCTGCATGTTAAAAACATGCAGAATTGTGTTGTTATTTTATAATGAAAGCTTTATATTGTGATTACATTAAACCGTATTCCAAATGTAGGAATATATTTTAATTCAACTGCTTTAATAGTTCCTCACTCCTGTTAGGAAACTACGGAGATATAATGAATATATACTCATCCTTTACAGAAGTTGAACCAAAGGGAGTTGTTTAAAGATGGATAATGACTTTCTTACTTGCATGCTTATTGGTATGGAGCTCTGTACATTTCATGCATTTACCTATAAACTGTGCATAATACACACATTCTGCATGATTTTGCATTAAGGATGCAGGGATCTTTTAATATGATTTCACAATTTAAATGATTACCAAGACATGTGCTGCATGAATATGGTCTTTACATTCACCTTTACATTTCTGATTAAGAAGATGGTATGATAATGGTGTGCAACTTCGACAATATAATATATTAAACCAAGAAATTGTATTTTATTTAAAATCTGTTTACTGAGGTAAACCATTGGCTACAATTGGCCCATTTCAGTCTCAGTCCTGGAATACAAGGAGAATCAGAATTGTATTTAGTGACATAGCAAGAGTATAATGAAAATGGGGGTCTATATTATTTCTTCGACAGCTTAGGTTGTCGAATATTTAATGATCGACACCTAAGCATTGACATTTCAAAATCGCGAATGGCCATATAAGCAAATTCTTTCCTCGGGAAAGAATTCGTTAGGCCATCTGGAAATAAAATTAACTTTTCAACCTAAATAGAGTGGGGGGCTTCACCCTCCACACCCTCCCAACTACATATACCAAGTCCGAGATCACTCTACATTGGGGAAAGGGCAAATCCACGATAATGGCCCGAGGAAAGAATTTGCTTATATGGCCGTTCACGATGTTGAAACTTCGACGCTTAGGTGTCAATCATTAAGTATTCGACAACCTAAGCTGTTGAAGAAATAATATAGACCCCCATTTTCATTATACCCTTGCTATGTCACTAAATGTAATTCTGACTTTCCTTGTATTCCAAGAGAATAGAGACAGTGATGCAACTATAGTTTGCTGATATAGCTAAATGAGAGGCAATTGCATTTGTCTCATGAGCTGAGGTCGACCTATAATTGAGTCCTAAATTTTGGGTAAGCAGAGGTCTGTTTTATCTGTATGGGAATACTTTCCCAGACTTTTGGACCTATTATAGAGAAACAATTTTCTGTAGAACTGATAGGCAAGTTAATTTAAGTATGCTGAATTTTTTTCTCACTCTAAATCATGTAGGAAGGGATGAGACATTGTCCTACACCAAGTTAATCACTTTTAAATTATATGAAAATTAAAAGTTAAAGCTCATCATTCCATCAGCTGGTTGGTTAAGGGAACAATTTATTGATAAAATTTCTATGGTTAAGTTATACATTAGCTCTTTACAAGAAACCAGTGATAAAAAGGATCCTGTCCACATGGCAATACATAAATCAAAAAGAAATCCAATCTTTTAGGCTATAGTTTATAATAATAATAGTTATGTAGATGTTAAATGGTTTTCCAGGAATTTTAAAGGCAAATCTACATATATGAAAGCTGAAGCTATATTTTAGTTCCCTAGGAATTCAAGAGCAATTTACTTCTCAAGAAAAGCAACAAAAGTAAGCACAATGCAACAGAAGCATACAAGTGTTTATATTATGGGATACATATGGCATATTTTGCTGTCCGAGGTCTGCAAAGAAAACAGTTGCCATTTAAATGCATAAAACGTTTGGATGGTTGCAGATGGCTGCACAGAGAGATAAGGAGGACAGACGGATTGTTACTCTCCTACAGCGCTGCTACACATGGGATTGTAGTACTCTCCTACAGCGCTGTTACACATGGGATTGTAGTACTCTCCTACAGCGCTGTTACACATGGGATTTTAGTACTCTCCTACAGCGCTGTTACACATGGGATTGTAGTACTCTCCTACAGCGCTGTTACACATGGGATTGTAGTACTCTCCTACAGCGCTGTTACACATGGGATTGTTACTCTCCTACAGCGCTGCTACAGATGGGATTGTTACTCTCCTACAGCGCTGCTACAGATGGGATTGTTACTCTCCTACAGCGCTGTTACACATGGGATTGTTACTCTCCTACAGCGCTGCTACAGATGGGATTGTTACTCTCCTACAGCGCTGCTACAGATGGGATTGTTACTCTCCTACAGCGCTGCTACAGATGGGATTGTTACTCTCCTACAGCTGCTACAGATGGGATTGTTACTCTCCTACAGCGCTGCTACAGATGGGATTGTTACTCTCCTACAGCGCTGCTACAGATGGGATTGTTACTCTCCTACAGCGCTGCTACAGATGGGAGTGTAGGAAACGTTTATGGACAAAACACTACTGATACATCAGCACTAGCATAATGGTTTGTTTTAATCAGTTGTTAATACGTATCATCTGTCATTGTAGGAGTGGACGTCAATACTGTAACTAACTCTTGGATGGATAAGCTTCCTGAAGGCATAAACAGAAAACCAAAAAAATACTAGACTTATTTCTCAGGGAAAGAAGATGTTAACTGACTGATTACTGGGGGTACTCCAGCCTACTACTGAAGACTATACCTTCATTAGTTCTAACATTGCTAGTATGTTGGATAACAGACTGATTACTGGAGGGTACTCCAGCCTACTACTGAAGACTATACCTTCATTAGTTCTAGCATTGCTAGTATGTTGGATAACAGACTGATTACTGGAGGGTACTCCAGCCTACTACTGAAGACTATACCTTCATTAGTTCTAGCATTGCTAGTATGTTGGATAACAGACTGATTACTGGAGGGTACTCCAGCCTACTACTGAAGACTATATCTTCATTAGTTCTAACATTGCCAGTATTAGTAGGTTGGATACCTGATTGATCTGAGTCCTTTTAAACAAGGTTATTGGGGCACCAATTAACTCATCCTCCCTTGCTCACCATGCTATGGTCAGTATAATCATAAATGATGAAACTTATAGCTAAGCATCACTCCTTATGGAAGTCTGACCCCCTACTAGTCAGGAGTATCCTTTGGGAGTATATTTGCATGATTTTAGCCTGCTATGTCACACAATTAATGCAACCTACTTAGATGTGACTTCCAATTAGCAAATACTCTCCCAAAACACAACTACTCAATTGTTTCATTCTGTTGCACTCCCACTGTGTTTGCAGTACTTTCCCATACTTTCAGCCAGCAGCAAAATTTTCCATACTAGCAAAATGTCCATTAATAAAACCAATTTCCATTTTAAGATCAACATTTGGCATAGCGCTGAATTCAAGGCACAATTTACCCTTACTAACCCATATAAAATAGGAAAAAGTTTAATTACTTTAAGTTGATCTGAATAGAACAGACTAAGACACAGAGATGGGGAGAAAATGTGCATGTGTGTGTGTGTGCATGCGTGTGTGTGTGTGTGTGTGTGTGTGTGTGTGTGTGTGTCTGTGTATGTGTGTGTGTGCGCACATGTGTGTGTGTGTGTGTGTGTGTGTGTGTGTGTGTGTGTGTGTGTGTGTGTGTGTGTGTGTGTATGTATGCATTTATACTTATGTGTGTATACACATGGGTAACTTTTTACACCTGATCACAAACATCAGAGGTGTCCCCATTCAGAAAAGAATTGTTCTAGAGAAAAGAGGGGAGTCGTTCCATTAGTAACAGCAGCTGACTACTAGTATCATTTGGGTTTTCTATTATGTGTGTGTGTGTGTGTGTGTGTGCGTGTGTGTGTGTGTGTGTGTGTGTGTGTGTGTGTGTGTGTGTGTGTGTGTGTGTGTGTGTGTATGCATGTGTGTGTATGTGTATGTGTGCATGCAAATATATGTGCATATGGTATATGTTTTCTGTTTATGAATACATGTAGATATATGTGTGTTTGTGAATGTGTGTCATATGTGTGTATGAATACATGTGTATGAATATGTGTGTATGAATATGTGTGTGTGTGTGTGTGTGTGTGTGTGTGTGTGCATGCGCATGTGTGTTTGTATGTGCACACGTGACTACTTGCATATGTGTGTGTGTGTGTGTGTGTGTGTGTGTGTGTGTGTGTGTGTGTGTGTGTGTGTGTGTGTGTGTGTGTGTGTGTGTGTGTGTGTGTGTGTGTGTGTGTGTGTGTGTGCAAAAACTACTTCATACACATTACTGAGGACAGAATATTTTTTTCTTGCCCATAGTCAAGTATCAAAGATATATAGCCAGATACAAAGCAATTATTGCTGAGGTGTTTCTATGTGTGAAAGGTACAAGCTGAATTACTTCACAGAAAAAAAATAACCATTTCATAATTTATTTGTAGACAATTTATTTCATTCCTTCACAGTCAAAGTCAGTGTACTTGTTCTGGGGTTTAGTCTGTGTGTAAAAGGTGCTTAAAATAACAGCGTTTAATGAAAAATTTGAAGTGGTAGCCCATATATGAAAACTTTTGGATAACTATAATATCATACCTATTGCAAATGTTTGAATCTATTAGAATCTAACATTGTTCAATATTCATTATAGTCTTTTCACAGCAAATATGCACATATTCCTTTTTTAGGAAGCAAATATAGTACACATAATTATAGTGTGCTGTAACTGCTTGGGTATTTATGTCCCTAAGTGCATTTCTCAAGTTTTAACACACAGAAACTCAAGATTCAGCTGGTTTGTTATCTCTGCATCTAAAAACTTCAGTATAAATATATTTATTTCTAAATATCTGAATTTGTTGTTGTTGTCCATAAAATGTTATTAGAATATGTCAGGCTGTTTCAGAGATACGATCTGTAGGAGCCAGAACAGGTTCCATAGTTTCATAGATATCCCAAGGCTATTGAGTCTTGTGACCATTTATGTATTAGCTGTATACGGCCACTAGAATCTGGCAGACTATGAAGTTACAACACATTAAATCTCTGTAAAAAAGGTGTATAACTCCCATCCAGAGTGACAAACGCGGTATGTGTACATAAAGTTACTGTACTGTACTGCATGCAAAGTATACAATACAGGTATTTCATCATAAATGTTAGTTTTGTGCAAATATACTACCCTGCAAATATAGAAAAGCATGTGTTGGTATACAACATGAAGATACGCATGTCTGTCTATGAAATCACCAGGTAAGTGCAGTCTACAACAAAGTAGTAATATGCATCTACGTGAACATTTTGCTAGAAAATGCCAAGACTGTTTCATACGCATGGACATAAATTAATAGGAATCAACAGCAAGTTTACATAGACATGTTTAACATTAAATATCAGAATTATATACTTATTCTGCTGGTATCCCATCAGAAGTATATTTTTTGCCATTTTAGAGTAACATCTGTACATCAAAGAGGCTATTATTTTCTTTGTAACCAAAAAACGAAGCTATTTCCAGTATAGGTTACCAATAATCACTCTGCCAACCTGGAAAAATACACAGACCAAGAACCTTTCCACTTTTTAATCCAACAGGTCACACAAAACAGCGCATTAACGTCTCATCAGTATTAAGTACGTTTTCGTCTTTAACAGTATAAAGACTTCATCAGATACACTCCATTTTAATGAGTCAGATTTATATATACAAACAGTTCAATCATGCACCAATCATCATGTTTCAATTAATTTAAAAACAACCAATGAAACAACTTTATTCCTAAATTTCATGAATAATTCATTCAGTTTTACCATATTGTTGCTTCCTTCTACTTAGGTTAGGTGAATGCTATATCCTGCTGCTAATTTTCCATTGCCATACTTTAAACATACCTCTGGGTCAAAAAGAAGTATTGTTAACATAATTTTTAAGAACATTTATTGATTATTTAATAAACGTTTAAAAATTACTGTTAAATATTATTTATAAATTAATTTAAAAAAGCATAAATATATATGGTACATATTGTGAATTGCATTCCCTTTCATTTCATTCTGTCATCTTATTTCTTTAAATACAATATGCATAAGACGAAAACGTACTTAATACTGATGAGACGTTAATGCGCTGTTTTGTGTGACCTGTTGGATTAAAAAGTGGAAAGGTTCCTGGTCTGTGTATTTTTCCAGGTTGGCAGAGTGATTATTATTTTCTTTGGTTTCTTATAATTCACTTATGAAAATATGGTATACAGCTAAGGATTCAATTATGTTTTTTGGGAAAGTTTTATAAAAAATTCTTGAAAGCATTTTAAGGATATGGTAATTTCATAGCAGTACCAAGTTAACATTAGAACAGTCACTGGAAACTGACAAACTGCTACATTTCCAAAATATATACATTGAAACAATGTTGTTACCAATTCTTAACTAAAACTACTTATACTGTTATTTTATAAAAACAGTCTTTTTAAATATTCTGGCATACAAATCCCACAATCTTTAAAAGACTGAATATTGTGGCATAAAAATGACTTGTACATGAAGCTTTTCTCATCAAAATGTATGATTCTGCATCTCTATTGTCTATGAAGCTAGGACAACATGTTTAAGAATATGTTATATGTATGTGATTCACTATAATGTTCTATTTTTGTAGATATAGACCCTTATAAAGAAGTAGCAACATAGCCACTGTGGTCAGTTTCTAAACTACAATTTACATTGTAGTACTTATCTGCAAACTGTATTATCCAACATTGTATTTCATTGTACTATTTCTTGCCATATTTTCATAAAAAAAACTTTAATGTAAAGACTTCTTTCAAGCTAATATGTTTCCAAGTGTTGTATGAATAAATGCAGTGTATTTCTTTTTAATACTGTCCTTAATTTGTTACCCCAGGGTGAAGCATGCCTATCTTCTTTGCTTTCATCATGACATTCTGCAAGACACATTGCTCTGGGTGACTCATGTCTCAGATTTGGAGTACCTCTCAGTATTCCTCTCTCCCCAAGTCCTATTGCTTTAACTCCAAATCTCACATACAGGTTAGAGTAACAGGAGGAAATAGTAACACAAAGAAGTGTGGGCTGCAGATGATCAAATGCTTAAGAAAATGTTTACTGTTTTTAAGGAATGAATAAATTCCTCTCGTACCTGAAGAAATGCAGAGGCACTAGATTTCTGACATTTATAACTTCCCTCTGGTCTCAGTGTATTACAGGGAGCATATCATGTGCTTCAATCCCAGGTAGGGGGTCTCATCTGCTTATACAGGGAGCATATGATGTGCTTCAGTCTCTGTACAGGGGTCTCATCTGCTTATACAGGGAGCATATCATGTGCTTCAATCCCAGGTAGGGGGTCTCATCTGCTTATACAGAGAGCATATCATGTGCTTCAATCCCTGGTAGGGGGATCTCATCTACTTGGCAACAGTAAGTCTTAAAGTTCCTGCCTTTCAAAAAGGAAACCAGAAGGCAAGAATCCATTGCCTGAGAGGTTTGTTTGTTTGCCTTTATGAAGATCTCATAAAGGTAACCTGAGGACAGGAATTCACTGCCTGAGAGACTTGTTCAGCTGCCTTTAATATCTTTCCTTTTATGAGGTTGGTACTTACTTATTATCGCAACCAGATTTTGCACTGACTTTTAACTGTGTTGATTTGTACTGAAACGGCATCACTGAAGTGTAATATGGAAGGGTACACTGTCAGAAAGTCTGCCGGGATATCGGTGATGGTTTTAAAAAATGTCAGGACTTATAATTTTTAACATTTGTGGGCAGTGTCCTTTAAAGACATCAAGCGTTGAATTCTGTGATCGCAGCGGTTACGTGTGAATGCATGTTGGTTCTGAAAGGATTGTGGCAGTTAGCGGATGAGATATTGCACACAAGCAGAGTTTAAACAGCACGTTAGGTGCTTGCTATTAAGATGCTCAGAAATCTAAGGATATCTGTAGGCTGCTAGAGTTATGACATTCCACAGATGATCTTTGGCTTGCTTTTGTATAGGTTTCCTTTTCTGGAATGACTATGTTTGCAATCAACATGACTGCATTTTTATGGTTTATATCGTTGAATTATTCACCACAATATATTTTCCATATATTGAATCATTTTGGGAAGTAGGGTCAGCTATCTAGTTTTCCTTCTTCAGTTCTTTCCCTGATGAGATGAGTGTGGCAGCTAGCGTATGATATTGCACACAAGTGGACTTTAAACAGCAGATGAGGTGCTTTCGTACTGTGGAATGGTTTTTATTTTTTTACTTGCAGTTCTTGTGGCGAAGGATACTCTCTCAGCATTACCTTGTTCTTTTTGGATGTATGAAAGCACTGTGAAGGTTATACCGAAACAAGATTTTCTGTCGTGTTTCTGTAGTCTTAGGTTTACCATTGAATCAGCTGTGGAAAGAATAGTAAAGGTTTGAAAACAGATCTCTTTCCTTCACCGACCGGCAGCATGTCAAAGGAACGCCTTGGAAGTAGAACGGGACTTGTTTAAACTGACACGACATGCTGGAGGTAAAGGGGAAACCTATTTTTCAAACCTTACTTTTCCGACTTTAGTTTTTTCAGCCGTTTCAATGATAAACCTTCATAAAACTACAAAACCATTACGGAAGACATGTATCTAACCTTCATAACACTGTATTGCTACTACTTGATCTAAACAGAAGTGACCAGCACTGCCGAAAAAATCTGGTTGCGATAATACGTAAGTACCATGAGGTTTATATTATTTATCCTTCCAACCAGCCTGTTATAATCATTGGAAAATGCCAAAACTGACAAAGTTTTCTGTTTCTTCATCTGCCTTATTTCAGCATATGTTTTCATCAGGTTGGCTTCTTTCATTTACCATCCCACATTAAGGCTGAACAGCAACAGTAAAATGGAATGCACACAGCTGAATGGTAAAATATGTAATACAGTTTGTGTACCTTACAATGTTGTTTCATTCTATCGGATTTTTTATCTATGACTCATGAGTTCACTAATTAAATTGAAGGAAAGAGAATAGTCTTGCTATTAACGGAATGTGTATTATTCTGTAGGTATTCCTTTGAAGGCCAACAGTCCTTTGAAGGCCAACAGCTTAAATCAGAGATGCTTTTGTCTAACTTATAGACACTTTCTTTTACGTGTAACATAAGAATAAGCCTTGAGTTTGGCAGTACAGTTGCTTAGTGGTTAAGAGTTCTGCTTCACAGCTCTGGGGTTCAGTTTTTACTTCCTGTCAGCAACTATGTGGGGTCTGCATGCCCTGACATGTCTTTGTGTGTTTTCTGTTTTATTTTATTTTTTATAGTTTTACATTGCACTTCTTTAATTTGTAAAACCTATTGAGAAAGGGAGAGAGCGAGAGAGAGTTAAAAAAAAAAAAAGATTCCATGTACCTCTAGGTGCAAAATTGTTTGTTTTCTCAATAACCTTTCTCTGGACTCTTTAGTTTCTTATGAAAACCTGCAGTTCGATTGAGTACTCAAAATTGTTTGTATAATTGTATTTGGGTACTTAACAAAATCCATCACAGAATGCCATGGAAGCTTCAGTTATTGCTCTACAAAAAAAACCCCCACAAATTTCCTCTTTCACATTTTTAAAAACTAATCACTGCATAAACACAACATGCAATAAAACTAACATTAGTATCAGCTGGACACATTGTTATATTGTAAATATGTAAACACTTTGCAGTCCTTCTGCATCCTTATGTTTTGTTTTGCAGTTACTGTGTTGTTATTTTCTCAATTGCAAGATTGTATTGTTCCTGTTTTCTTCTCACAACACTATTAACTTACTTTTTCCATATTCTCTTGTAACTCCTGAGCTGTGGTTGAAAAGTTTCTGCAATGAAAAAATCCACTACCCCAGTTAACAAACATAAATAAATAAATCATAAAATAAATAAACATCACCAAAGCATTGGCTGAGGGCATAATCATTCACACTCCCTACCTTGACGTGGCCAAGGCATTTGACACAATACCCCACTGAGGCATTGTTGACAAACTCAAGAGGTTAGGTACAAACCTGTATGTCACCCCGGTGGATAGCTAACTGGCTGACAGACAGGATCCAGGAAGTTAGACTTGAGGGGTCACCTCTCCAAAGAGGCCAGTTACAAGATGAGTCCCTCAGGGATCAGTCTGTGGACAGCTCCCTTTTGGCATTTACTTCTCAGAAGTCAAGGCCAATGCCAGTGGTCTCCGGCTGACTAAATTTGCAGCTGATTGCAAATTAGAAGCTGTCATTGAATCTCACACTGACACAAATGTTTTTCAGGAGGGGATGACACAGACAAACAACTGGTGTCAGAGCCATGGACTAAAACTAAATGCCAAAAAATGCATAATCACAGTAGTATCCTTTGGGAAGTCATCCATCCCTGGTAACTATCATATTGACAACACACCCCTTATAGCTGACCCAGTAGTCAGGGAATTAGGGACACACATTGATAGTAATCTTGCCTTTGATCATCACGTGTTGTCAGTGGTGAGGAAATTATTCTATATTGTACAACTTATAAACAAAGGTATAGCATCTAAGTCCAAGGAAGTCATTGTTCCACTGTATTCAGCATTCATCAGACCTATCATTGAGTACAATGCCCCCTTTGGCATGTACCTAACCTGGCATATCCAACAACTGGAATGTCCACAGAGGTTCCTCACTAAAAGAATACAGGCCATAAGTAAAATGTCCTATGCTGACCACTTCAAGGCCCTATCCCTGTATTCTGTCTCCTACAGGCTTTTGAGGGGAGATCTATGCCTGGCATACAGGACATTGTCAGGCCCCACTCTGATGAACCTCCTGCACATCCACAAAACAAACAGCACCAGAATTACCCATTCTAAAGACTTAAACCTTGTCTATGATAAAAATAGGACCTGCTGGAGAGATAGATATGTATCCCAGAGACTACCCCATCTATGGAACAGGGTCCCCATCCATGTGAAGCAGAGTTCCTCCCTAACCCAGTTCAAGTGCAACTTGGTCAAATGGATGGAAAACCAGAAATGCATCCCTGGTTTTGCCTCTATGTCTCTAACGGACTCAAGTAAACTGTAAATGGTTAATATCCCAGGCCCATCCTTACATTTATCAAGGGTATCAGAACTTGTTAGAGATTTGGGATGCATGGCTAGGCTTAAAAAGGCCCTTGTGGTTGTTAGCCTAGTAAACACCTATGAACTTATGAACCTATGATGAGCCTAATATTAGAGTAATTAAGTCAGAGTATAATTTCTTTGGACCCTGAGGAGTTAACACAAAAGATGTTTTGTGCAAGGTAGAAGGTAAAGTATTTTCTAACCACAACAGAGAAGTGGTGGTCATAGGAGACTTTGTTATCAACATCCATTCCCAAATCCCAGATGAAAGGGTCAGATTAAAGTAGAATGTATGTGGCAGTGATGCTAAAACAAACTATGCTACATTCCTTGGCACTGATGATGAAACTATCACTAGCACAACAGATATTTGACTGGCCTAACTTTGCTGGAGAATTTAAGTATCGGACTAGGATTTGATAACCACCCTTAAATTGCCATCATCAGCTAACTTTGTTAGCCATAGTCTCTTAATATCAGCTTTTATATCAGGGAAGTATATGCAAAGGAGGAAGAAACCTAGGAGAGAGCCGTATGGGATAACACTGGTAATGCTTTTCTGTTTATAGCAAATATCCCCAACTTTAGCATTATGGGCTCTATCAAATAGCCAGTTAGCCATCCAGTACACAGTCTGAATTGACAGAATCTTTTTGATGATTTTGCTAGTGAGTTTTTTTTTTCTGTGTCGCTTTCTAATTGCTGTTACAAATGGCTAATGTTGATTTGGAAAAGTTTGTCAGTAATTCCAGCATAGGAGGTAGGGCTGAAGGCCTTGGAGTATCCCAGGTATGCACCATGGAATATATGCCCTATTTTCATAGCCTCAGTAATCCTTTTGAAGAACTCAGCTAGAAGGTAGGGGTACAAACTGAGTTTTACAAAGACAAATTGGTGTGAATCCAGTATCTAATCATGTTTATTAGTTCAGTTGTAATACAGTCCATGGCCTTGCAAATAATACTTGTGAAACCAATAGCCCTGTGGAATAAAAATATTTTCTTTTATAATTTATTAGACAACCTCATAGAAAATTCTCTACTAAAAACTGTTACATATGGACTTTAATATAACAGAAAGGAGCAAAGAAAGGCAAAGGTCAACAATGTCGATGGAACACTGTGATGTGCTAAAAAGAAGATCTTGAATCAAGGACTTAGACAGGCCCAGATGGGGCTAGTCTATAGAGTAGTGGACTCTACTTTATTTTTAAAGCTGAAAATGAGGCTTTTATGAGAGAGGCTTACAGCCGGGGAGGGAATTGCTAAACATGTTTGATTTCTGTAGCTGAGAACAAGACCTATGAGAAAGGCCTATGCTTTTTATCCATGGCATCAGTAACCCTTTTGAAGAACTCAGCTAGAAGGAGCAGGTAGAAACTGCCTTTTACACTGACAAATTGGTGTGACTTAACTGGGATCAAAATGTTGGAATACCTGAACTGAGAGCTCAGAGTGGGGCCAAAGAACTAGGCCTACATGAAACCTTAGAGCACTTTATGAACAGAAGAACTACATGAAGACTTGTTTATATTATGCTTTGAAAACAAAGTGAACTGATATTTTAGATTAAAATCTAAATAAATGAGTGGGTTTTTTTTTGCATGTCCCTCTTACTGTCCAAGTAAGCGTGGCATCTACTATTTATTGAGACAGAAAAGTTGTGATTTGTGGCTGGTTTCAGTAGTGGAAAGAATACAGCTACAGTAGTAATGTACACCTGATGTTGTAAATCCTTCTTTTTGCTGTGATAAGAAACAAATTCTGCCTTTGTATAAACAGAGATAGAGAATGAGAGAGAGAGAGAGAGAGAGATGATACAGAATATAGATGCACACACAAATATATATATCTGTATATATATATATATATATATATATATATATATATATATATAAAAACTAAAAAACTTCAATATACTGATAAAAAATAAAAAACACGAAGTACCAAACTTTTAGGAGCAGGTATAAAGCTTTCATTCTTTATTGGTGGGAAGAACTTCATCAGATAAGTTAATAAGTGTCGGAACAGTAGTTAAATATGTTAGAGAACATTAATGTGTCAACAAGGTACAAACCAATAAAATCAGATCTAGTAATTTTTTTGTACACAAATTCAAAAGGACCAATGAATTTAAACAAAACAATCAGTTGTTATGGAAACCTTACTGAGGAATGCATGCTGTATTCCGTCATTTTAATATTTGTAACATGACTCTAAGCTGAAATGAATTGAAAAAACTTCGTACATTCTGTGTTAGCAACTGAATGGTATGAAAGAGACTGCTTAAATTAATACAGAATTAGTGTTTCCACTTCAGTGCGCACTTTACATTAAGCATCTCATTGAGTCCAGGGGTTGCTCCAGTATTTAATCTTAGCTGCCAGTGAAGTTACTTAACTTCTAATAAAGTGTTAGTGTCCCCCATAAACATTTCAATATAGTCCAATACAATAAATTTAAATTTACAAAAAGAGGGACAATGCAGGGTATGTTTTATAAGTGCATTCTTCATATCTATATTTCTGACAGATGCAGCGTGTTCTTTAATACATGAAGATAGTCTGCGAGTAGTTTTACCAATATAGAATGCAGGACAAAATGAACATATAGCTATGTATACAACATTTGTGGTTTTGCAATCAAAATGACCATTAAATGTGATTGTAAAGTTATTATGAGGGAAAGTAAAAGTATTCCCTGTCAAGATATATGCACACGCAACACATGTACCACAATAAAACATGCCAGAAATATCATTGTGAATGTTAGACTGTGTTAAATATAACGGTGGATCTCTGTTTTCTAAGGAGTTTTTCAAGGGTTTTGATCTCTTGTGTGCAAACAAAGGAGCAGTGCCTAATTTATTAGAAATTTCCCAGCTATTAGTGATGATATCCCAGTTTCTATGTACAATAGATTTGATTTTGGCAAGGTCCCTGCAAATCGGGATGGGGAAACTAATGTTCCTGTCTGCTTTCTTGTCTGCAATAGTTTCCATGTATAACAAAAGTGAGTCCTGTGAAGAAGTAATAGTGGGGAACCCTGAATCAGTGAAATGAGGGGCATGTCTCTGGGAAGTAATGTCAATGGTGGTGGAGGGGGCCTGGTTCAAAGTCACAGGCTGAGTGGTTAAAAAGTCAGGATGGGTAGAAGTAGCATAAAGCAGGTCGTCAGTGTAATTATGAGCTGTTTCAATAAAACTGTTATTTGAGCTTGTAACTGGTGATAGAGAACCCAAGAATTGTGTAATATGGTTAGGCAAGTGTGTTAGAGAAGCAGAATCGTTTTCACTGAGAGTGGATAACAAGGGAATGTAATTGTCAGCGGAGATAGCTGCTGCTCGAGTGTGCTATTTCTTGAGCCACATTTAATAATTGGTGGAAATTTAATGTGTCTAACAGCAGAAATACCTTTTTTCAATCAATATTCTAACCTAAACAACTTACCTTCTTTAGTGTTCTTCTGCAAGCTAGAACATAAACCACTGCACATTCCTCCTTCAGGCATATGTCCAGTCCTTCGTTATAAAAATGCAATAAAACAATAAGCACTGTAAGTCACAAGAGGGCTAAAAATATAAACTGCTAATTGTGAATGTTAGATTTAGAATAAAAATGGTGGATTTGGAATGAATAAAGAGAATTTTTTTGAAAGGGTTGACGTGTTTTAATTACAGTATCCACAGCAAGTATATTTGGCTTAAGTTTTATTTGGCTGTATGGCTTTGACCACTACACTACAGAAGCCCAAACTCTGGTTATACAGAAACATTCTGGCATCATATGTTGTATCCCATCAGTCCAGAGGAATTTCTGTTAAGTGGTATAAGGAGGTGAACCTGTTGAAGCTGGTGAAATGTCTTGGATTTGTTGTGGTACCTCATCACTCCAGAGGAATTTTTCTTAAGTGGTTTAGGGAGGTGAAACTGTTGAGCTGGTAAACTTTCTTAAAAGTATTGTGGTGTCTCATCAGTACAGACACATTTTTCTTAAGTGGTTTAGGGAGGTATAACTGTTGAAGCTAGAGAATTTCCTTGGCATTTCCACCTGCAAAATGCATTCAATGTGAATTGTGCCATTTTACTGTGTCCCGAAGTTAGAAAATGATGCAAAACCATTATTTTGTGGGTGATGTGTGTAAGTTAAACCAAAGCAAAATTTATTCAGTTGCCTCATGTCATACTAAAAAAGCACACTTCAAAATAAGAGCACAAGTAGTACTACTTAGTAATCACATTAATTGCAGTAAGCTTAGCAAAAATAATTTAGCAACGTCAGGCCACAGATATTTACACCACAAACAACTCAAATCGAAACTCATTTTACACTCAGTGTGATCTGAGTACATTGAATTCATATAATGTGCATTTGAATTATAAATTACACAGCATAACAGATGATGATTATTTATGTATTTATTTATTTAATTTGTTTACTGGGGTAAAGCAATATACTCCAGTTATATTTCAGACTTGGCTCAGGAAAGTGCAAAAGAAGAATGCATTCATCGATACAAACGTCCATCATGCTGAGAATCAAAGTTCCATTAAATGCAGTAAAGTCTATAAAGTGAGTAAAATAAAGAAAACTATTGTCATAACAAAATCATTACACAGAGAGCCAAGATAAAACAACCAGGCAAAATGTATACATAGCTATAACTGCAGCTAATGTTGAAACGTGCAATAACTCTAAGTAAATCTCATATTAACTCAGCTTAAAATATTAAACCAGAAGACTGTCAAATATGGTGTGAGAAGAAATGGTTAGGATGTGGCACTGAAGTAAAACTACCTGCAGTAAAACATTCCCGTCAGGCCTCTTTCAGGAGATATGCTTTATGATGACACTAAAAGTCAGTGAAGGAAGTTAAACGTTTTACAGTAGGAGATACTGCATCCTAAAGTTTTGGCCTGAGGTTTGAAAAGCAATAATTGATCTAGTGTATCTTTGTATGTGAGGTTTGTTGTTTGGGAGCAGAGTAGAGGCTTGTCTGTGTTTTTTAAGTGGGTGTTCTTATTGTAAGTTATGTTGTTAGGGTCAAGAACATTCCTGACTTTAACAGTTATATTAAATGCAATATGTAAGTCAATTATTTATTGCACTGTTATCTTAAAACATTTCTAAGTATTAAAGGATTACTTTCACTAATTTCACAGATGTGGCCTTTACTTAATAATGGCATTCAAATGCTCATACAGATGTAACATTACAGTATACTCAAAAAAACAAGAATAAGCTGGATTTCTTATTGTGTTCCCATGGTTACATAAACATGCTTTTTGTACTGCAGAATTGCAGAAAGTTTCTCTATCCCATAAGTTTTATATTTGACAGTGTTTCCAATGATAATGGTGGTTTGGTTAGTGACCTGTGTGCTGGGTGCTGCAGTTGGTTCATTTTTCAGACACATTATGTTTCATAGATTGGTGTTGATATGGACAATTTTGTATTTGTATGAATTGACAATTCTGTACTGTAAAGCTATGCCATGAAGATAATGCATTGCATGTTCTGAGCTGCACTTGTTCCATTTCATCAAAGGCAAACAGGGTTACCATCATTGAAAGATGCAAACAGCAGACAAAAAGCCATAACTTTGGATTTGTCTGTAATTCAGGCATTTTGATGAACGCTTCACAGTTCTTGTTTTTTCCACGTCACTTCCTGGAATAGGTGCATTCTTTGTGCACTTTACATGCCTTCCCTTTTCTTAAATGTGTGTACCTGGATGATTCATATTCCTGTCACATCACAAAAGCATTCTATATAGGCAATTATTCCAAAGTCCCCATAGTGTGCTTGCTGCATGTGAATGAGTGTGTGTTTGTGTCCTTTGATAGAAAAGTGTTCTACTGAGTGTTAGGATAGGTTCTGTCACCCCTGCCACCTTGAATGAAATATGCAATGTTTTTCTTTCATATTTACCTGCCATGCTAGTCAGACCTTTAAAGAAACAGTACATAATATGCTTAATAAAAAGTTAAGTAAATGCATAAACATGCAATACATATTAAACATTACTTTGTATTATTCTTGCTTTAAATACTCAGCATATTTGATAATATGCTAATTAAATTAAATTAATTAAATTGATAATTTGATAAAACTATTATAAAGGGTAAACAAGAAGATTAAAACAGTTTTATTGAAGTGAAAACAGTAAACATCTACATTATAGGTAAGTATCACGAGAGCTGCTCTTGGAGACAATTCTAAGCCTAGCTGATTTCCTTTTCAAATGTGAGAATCAAACCTTACATCTTGTGTCTGTGAGGTCAACACCTTAACCGTTATGCCAAACCCCAACCTAAGGTGACAATCAAACCTTGTAACTTAGGCCTGTGAGGTAAACACCAGTGCTTGGAAGAGTGTTTGGCATTTATTTGCAAATTTGGCTATTTTATTTTAACAGGTCTCAAGCTTAGATTTCAGAGTGGACTGAATGTTAATAAGTAGTGGAGCACCACAAAATATGAGAGGGTAATAGGTAGATTCAGGCAGTTGTTTGTTTAGCGGAGTGGCTAAGGAAGTTTGTATGTCTGTAGAGGAGGCCTAGTTTTTGGTGAATTTTTTTAATACTAGTGTATACAGCCAGAACAAATTTTAGATTTTCAAATATGACTACACCAAGTAGTTTTGTATGAAAAACTACCTCAATTGTTTTCTTTTGAGAGTGAATAGTGAACTCAGTTTTGTTTAGGGGAGTGTTTTTTTAGGGGTAAATATTATTAGTTTGGTCTTGTTAGGGTTAAGGGCTAGATGGTTGTGGGCCATTCATGTTTCAGTATATGTGAAGGCATTTTGGCTAATTTGCTGAAGTTCAAAAGTGGAGTTGGCAGAGCAAATGATGGTTGAGTCATCTGCGTATTCGATTACAGAACCTTGACTAAGAGAGGAGTGAAAACTGTTGATGAAAATACTGAACAGAAGATGCCCTAGTATGGAGCCTTGAGGAACTTCTGTAGGTGTGCTGAGGTATGCAGGTAGAGAGTGTTGTCATTTAATAGCTTGTAGTCTATTTGTTAGGTAACTAGAGAACCAACTTAGAAAAGGGGTTGGTTGATATAGACAGCAGGACGGTAGCCATGGATGTTGAATCCTCTAAGGAGTATGTAACAACTCATACACTGAATCAACTAGTCCTGAAAATGGATGGCACTGGAGTGCCTGGCCAATATCCAGCCATCACCGGCACTGGGAGCTGAGGGGCTACACTGTAATGAATATGAGGGCTGCTGAGGTGGCACTGAAGCCCAGGGCTCAGGCTCAGGTGGAGCCTCCCCAGGTGCAGATCATGGTGGTAGTAGCAAATATTCAAATGAGAGCTTTGAAGGCCAAAGTGGAGAAGGTTTCCATGTGAAAGCAATTGAACATGGGCCAGTCACTCCTGAGATAGGTGTGTGCCACTTCTGAATGGCTGGACGATGGCCTCCATCACCCTCAGTCAATCAAAAGGGAGCGGGGTTCAGATCCCCAAATCCAGAGCAGTAGAAATGGGCACCTCATAGCATCCAGAGCGGTGACACAAACAATCCTGAAGAAGCCAGTGGGGGCCCTCTAGGAGAGTTCTTTTTTCTTTGTAAAATAATCTCTTCCATTTGCATATAGATTGGCCTTACCCATCCCATGGTCAATAATTATATACTGGGATCATACCACTGATAATTTGAAGAGACCCATGCATGAGGATAAAGCACTTCACAGCTGCCTCTGTCCATTAGTAATACAGGGAAAAGTCTTGGGATAAATTTTATGTTTCCCATCCATAGATCTAAGTTGAGCTTGAAATGGACAGGGATGAATGCTGTCTATTCCACAGCAAGTGTATCCTCTGGGAACTATACCTGTCCCTCCAAACCACTGGACATGATCCAAACTGGGTTCAGGCACCTAGGCAGTGAGATATTTCCCTGTGGTACATTTGACTGGAGACACATGGCTGAAGTGACATTCAGCTACAGAGAAATATGGCTGTTTGCAAATTCCCTGCGGGCAAAGAGAAGAGTAGAGTGCCATGCCCACAGTTTTAATAACCAAATGCACAAGGGGAAAACAATGTCCATGGTCCCCAAGGGAACATGAGACTGCAGGGAATATGGCAGGCATCAGCAGCAGGCTGACCAGAGGGCATGTCAGTGGCAGTAGAAATGCAGTGCACAATGGGCAGTGCCTTTATAATTGGAGTGTGTAGACCACTACCCCCTTAACAATGTCTAGGGAACATTACCTAAAATGCAAACTAGAACATAAATGTGACTACAATAGCCTGCAGGATTTCCTCCATGCTGTAGCACACTTCTACATATTGTAGTTATATAAGTATGTACTGTACACTGAGCACAACCATCATTACTTCTTCTGCTGCCATGCATTTGGCTATTAAAACTGTGAGCAGGGCAGTGTGTGCTTCTCTTTGCCCACAGGGAATTTGCAAACAGCCATATTTCTCTGCAGCTGAATGTCACTTCAGCCATGTGTCCCCAGTCAAATGTACCACAGGGAAATGTCTCACTGCCTAGGCACCTGAACCCTCCAAACCATTCTGTTGATGTTGCAGAAGAGGTTTAGAACCCTAGACCAAGTATTTCTGATGCCATTTGACTTGCTGATGTGCAGTAAATCCATCAGTAATGGGTGAGAGAATGCCTTGTATGCCATGCACAGGTCACCTCTTAGCAGTCTGTAGGATACCGAGTACAGTGACAAAGTTTTTAGTGAGGTCATGTAGGACATGTTGTTTAGTCCTTAAATCTTTTTAGTAAGGTATCTTTGTGGTGATCCATTTGTTGCATGTACCTGGACAGATACATGCCAAAGGGAGCATTATATTCAATGACTGGACTAATGAGGCCTGAATAAAGAGGAGCAATGACATTTGAAAATGACTTTGCTATTTTAGACAACATTTACAGATTGGTTTGATCCTTATTTTCCACAAGAATCCAACTGAATTTAATACCATTTTCCGAGTACTCCAAAAATCATCCCTACTACCCTCAACATTAAAAGTAGTATGATGAAGCATTGCAAATAAAAATATATTAAGTCTGTATTCACTTGAGTGCTTGTGGAAAACTGAGGGGCTGCCAGCCCAGCCAGATAGAATTTTGTAAATAATGTTATGCCATTGTAAATATTAATATGATCAACAGGCTGGTTCCACAAATGTAAGAAAACTGTGTTATGTGCTAAGCTTCAAAAATATAATCACAGCGCACCCTGCTGGAAGAAAGCTGATAAGTAAAAGAATGACTGTGTGTGATCTCAAGCTCGGAGACAGGATATCTGCAGTTAGAAATTCTTTCTATTGTCTTACGACATAGATAATTACTTGGTTTCACATGTAAAGTGTCTTTTATTGCTGTGGCTTCCTGGCAGGTGCAGATCAAAAAGAAATGTTAAACGTTTGCGTTCTGTGAGCCTGGGAAAGTACAGCAGAGGTGACAAGAATGATGTAATCTGAAATGACTCACCAGTAATGTGTATTATCAATTTAAGAACTATCTCAGAAAGTAAGAATAACATTTTGTATTTGTCTTCAGACCTGTTAACAACTCATCAGCACTGTGCCTTGCTCTGTAAGTAAAGTTATTTAGATCCTAGTATTTTTCTTTGAGATAGATAGGAATATAGCCAGGTTAGTCTAGCTGTTTTCTATTTTTAGGTTCATAGGTGTGTACTAGGCTAATGCTACTGGAGCCTTTACAAACCTAGCCCATAGGATTACCCTGGCATTGTGCCACCAGGGTCTATATTAGAACATCAAAGTTTCAAAACTTTGAATGTTCTAATATTGAACCCTATTCAGCAAAAGCAGAAAATATCGAAGCAACAGAAAAACAATTTTTTTCTAGGGAAAGAATTTGGTTGTCCGTTTCTGTTGCTTCGGTATTTTCAGCGCTGTGGTGGAAAATTACGGGTCAGGTTCAGGTAAGTGTGCAATTGAGTGCGGGTTAGGTTAGTTAGGGTTAAAGTGCGGGTTAGGTATGTGCGGGATTGTGTGGATGTGAGGGTTAGGGTGGGTTAGGTGAGTTAGCTTTAGGGCACAGGTTAGGTATGTGTGCGATTGTGTGGACGTGAGGGTTAGGGCAGGTTAGGTAAGTTAGGGTTAGGGTGCAGGTCAGGTAAGTATGCAATTGTGTGGATGTGAGGGTTAGGGCAGGGTGGGTGAGTTAGGGTTAGGGCACGGGTGAGGTGAGTGTGCGATAGTGACGGACCTTAGGGTTAGGGTTTGGGTTAAGGTAAGTGGATAGTTATTGGTGTGTGTTTAATTTAGTGTAGGGTTAGGTGTAAGATTTTAGGTGTATGTGTGTGGATTGCTGTTTATTTGGTGTGCTTCTGTTGTGTGTATGTGTTTTGGAACAGCAAATTTTTTCCCTAGGAAAAAATTCACTGTTCTGTATGTTCAATGTTTTCAGCTTACTCTGAATAGGGTTCGATATTAGAACATTCGAAGTTCTGACACTTCGATATTCTAATATAGACCTGTGCCACCCGACCTTAGTTCCCAGGGGCTGTGTCGAGTAGAGTCACTGGAGTGATCCCAGGGGTAAATTTTCTATTTCCCATCCACTCATCAAGATTTCTCTTGAAGAGGGCCAGTGAGGTGCTCCGCTTGACATGTATGGCAAGTCTATTCCATAGACTGGACAGCCTCTGGGTTATGAACCTGTTCCTCCAGCATGTTCTGTTGATTGTGGTAATGAGGTTGAGGTCTCAGGAGCGTGCAGTGCAGAGGGATTAAGATTTCTTTAGATGTAACATTTCTAATAGAGCTGGGTTAGACATGGCTTTGTAAGTCAAGCAGAGATCACCTCTAAGTAGGCAATATGAGACAGAGAACAGTTGGAGTTTTTTGAGTCTGTCCATATAGGACAAGTGTTTGAGGCCTAGGATCCTCTTTGTGAGGTACTTTTGCGGCCTTTCCAGTTGTTGCAGGTGTCTAGTGAGGTACATGCCAAATGGGGCATTGTACTTGATGATTGGCCTAATGAGGGAAGAGTAGAGGGAGACAATGACCTCTTTCTTCCTGAATGCAAAACCATTAGTAATGAGATGTACCACATAGAAGGACTTTCTGAACACAGTGGCAATGTGGTGGTCAAAAGAGAGGTTGCTGTCAACCTGTGTTCCCCGATCTCTTATAACGCCTTCTGTGTTCAGTGGACTATCATTGATGTGGTAATTCATGGTAACTGGGTTTTTCCCAAAGGGGATGGCGACAGATGTTTTGGCATTGAGCTTAAGGCCATGGTTCTGACACTAGTCATTGGTCTCAGTGAGGCCTTTCTGTAGGATGTCAACATCACTTGGGGAGTTAATTATGGCACCCAACTTGCAATTGTTTGTGAACTTGTCAGCCAGAGTCCCTTCATGTTAGCCTGGACTTCAGAGAAGTAGATACCAAACAGGAGAGGACACATGACCGAACCCTGTGGGACTCCACTCGTGACTGGTCAGCAGTCTGACTTGGAGTCAACTACTTTCACACTGTGGATTCTATCTGTGAGCGAGTTTGTAACCTACCTAATGATATAGGGGTTGATTCCTAGCTTAGTGAGTTTTTCTATGATTCCAGAGTGGGGAATGGTATCAAAGGCCTTGGCAAGATCAAGGTAGGCTGTATGAACCACCTTGTCTTCAACCACATCTCTGGTGACTGACTCAAAGAGGTTGACCAGGTTGAGCAGGCATGATCTATCCTTCACAAAACCAAACTGTGTGGGATCCAGAGTTTGGAGATTCCCTATATCCTTGTTTATTAGGTCCATAATGATGCGTTCCATAGCTTTGCATATCAGACTCGTGTGGCTAATGGGGCGATAGTTCCCAGGGTCTGTAGTCACTCCTCCTTTGTGGAGAGGGATGACTGTAGCAGTGCGCCATTTGGTAGGGACAAAGCCTGAGGTGAGGCTGTGATTGAACAGGGCATGTAGATGAGGTGTCAGTTCACTCTGTAGTTCATGTAGAACACAGCCAGGGATGTTGGCAGGTTCCATAGAAGTTGTATTCTTGGCCTTGGACAGTGCTGTTTTAACCTGTGCAGCAGTAATACTGAGTGCCTGGCAATCTACTGGTATTGTGATTGGTCCTTTGGTGGGGGAGAGAGGGGTAAAGTTGGCACTGAATCTGTCGGCCAGTATATTGGCAATATCTGTTGGCTCGGTATCGGAGGTGCCATTATGCAATAGCTCCGAGCAAATATGGGTATTGCTGTGGAGATTCTTTACATAACTTATAAAGTTTATGTCAGACTGTCCTACAATATTGTTTTAAAATTTTTACCCTTGAGTTCTAAACTGTCTGTTGTCACTGTGTTGAATCAATGAATATTGTCTTGTGTTTGTATTATTTATTATTAAATATTATTAAACCTTTTAACTGTGGCTGTTTTATGTAGAGATAATTTTATCTCTGAAAGTACTTACATGTATTTGATGATACTGTATAAGCCACACCAATAGCCTTGCTGTTCGTCACACTTACTATATGGATAATAATAACATTGCACAGTAGAATTGGACACCCTTTGGTAAGGGTGGCAGTGATTACTACCTTATAGTCTGGGCAGAAGGGGGCACAGATAGTGAACCTTTGCCAGCCTTCCCCAGGAGTGTCTGTGTGTTTGCATATAAATCAGATCTCAAAGTGTGTGTGTCAGCTACTTGGGCAGGGAAATGAAGCACTGGATAGACAGAAAAGGTACTGGAGGTTTTGGCTTGTCTTCTCGGCTGAGATCTGAACCCTATAGCTGTGCCAGTGAGGAGTCTTATTGGGGATCTGGAGAGTAAGGGACAAACCAGCCCCAGACTGACTGTGATCACTGTGTGCTCTTAATGGAAATTGTACTTTACTATGTGTGTATTTGCTGTCCTCCCAATGTGGATGCCCCTCACTGGTGCTAGAGGGGAGGATTGTGGGCCAGTGCACGGTTGTCACAGTGCTTATAAAGTTTATTAAAAAGTTATTTAATTGCATGAATGTGCTTGTAAATCCTATTCCCATGCTTTTTTCTTGGTCTTCCCTATATAAAAATAATCACATGTCAAGCATACAGCCTTGTGCACCACATATTCTGACAACCAGAGGACATAACACGGTGGACTGTATATTCTGGTGGTGTCGGGCCAATATATTCCAGGGCTTTGTTTAATATACTTACACATTACACATGTGACATTTGTAGGTTCCTTTCTTATTATTTACAATGTACTCACACTAAACCCACTCACCATTTAACATCCATCCACAAACAAAACAAAACATATACAAGACTTGTTTTTTTATGTTGGGAGCAAGGCACCACAATCCCGGCTCCCAAAGCTCATATAACACATTGGGAAATCATACTTACTTTAGATAAGTGTTGCTGAGGACATAGAATTGTGCAAACACACACACACACACACACACACACACACACACACACACACACACACACACACACACACACACACACACACACACACACACACACACACACACACACACACACACACACACACACACACACACACACACACACACACACACACACACACACATTAATTATAACACTCCCCACACTCTAATATTTCTGATCATTTACAAAACTCTACAAGAATTAACCACACACTCCAATACATTCAATTTTACCACTCATTCATGAAAGAGCAACATTAACGTAAACCATGATTTGACCCAGTTCAGTCAACACACAAACAGAACTATCTCATCATCATGCTGCAGGACCGGTCCCTCGTTACAGATGCTCAAAATTTTAAAACATTGACTTTCATATGGCTGAGACCATATCATCAAAGTTTTAAAACTTCGAACGTTCTGAATGGAGATCTCTGTACAGAGCGGAATGGGAACATTTTCCCTTTCCCTCACTGTAGTGCAATGAAGGAGTTGGTATATTTAAATAGCAGGGGGTGGGGGGGTGCAGACCCCCATGTGGGGGGTGCAGGGAGGGCTTTTCCCCTGCTAAAATGTCCAGGAATTTTTTTTGTTTTATTTTTTTTAGGGTGTTCGAACTTTTGAAACGTCGATCATATGGTCTCGGCCATATGAAAGTTTTAAAAGTTCGATCACCTGTAGTAGACCCTCCAGGACAGAAATACACACACACTCTTTACCTATGGTCCTTTTCTGTAGTCATCCTTGCTGACATGCTGTTAAACAAAATTATATTGCTGCCAAATACACGCAGCCATTACCGGCACACATACTTACTGACTTTATTTTACTTTACACACAATCATACTACTACATATTGCATGTGTTAAATTTGCTCTTTTATATAATAAGAAAAAGTAAACAATCTAAAAGACTGTGATGTTGGCAGCTAAAACATTTCCAAATCAATCAGTATTACCAGTTTACTGCTGTGCATTAACAGAGTTAAAAGATGCAGTCGTTATCAGTAACTGTGTCGTACTAACTGATGCAGCACTGCTTTTACCAATATTTCCAAGCTTGTGCTTCTGTTCCATATCTGCTACTGTGTTTTCATTTTTCTTATGTCAGGAAAGATAATAGGATAATGCTGAATAAAACTGGTCGTTGGTACCCCTTTATTTTGATTGCCACATAAGCAAACCATATTCCAGCTTAGTAACGTTATTATTAATGCAATATCCCTATTCATAAATCTGATTTTTTTATATAATGTGGTTAAGGAGGCGGGAGTAATCTTCTGAATTGTCCATGATTTTTCAGAAATTAATATTCCTGAGAAGCATATAGTACTGATATGTACTAACAGATATCACTTTGTTAATGTAAATGTTATGTAATCTTAATCATTACAACAGTTTGTCCATCTATAAATCAGACTTTTTTTTTTACATAAGATGGTTAAGGAATGGGGCATCAACCCTCTGAACTGTTCCTAATTTCAGGAATGAAGTCCCTGCTTTGGAATCATAATTTTAGTTCTGCTTCTCTTGAAATTTGCATTTCTTAGCGAAATAGTTGGATTACACCAATGAATAATGACTAACACTGCAGTTCTGGATTTCTTATTCTTCGTAACTTAATACAAACCCTTTCAGTCTTTAATTTTTTAGAATGAAGACTGCCAATGACTTAAAAGATTTTGGCACTCTGAGCCATGTGGTCAGTGTCTTTAATTATTGAAAATAAAGACTGAGAGATCTGGGTGAAGAGCTCTATAAACTTCATAATCCCATCAGGTTTCTGAAACAAGACAGACTGTAACCATGACCCACTGCATATCCAAACAGGGCTTTGAAATGCCCACACAATGGCTCACATAAAAGCAGCAGTGCTTGTATGCAGGTCAGCCAGAAAATCACTTTTCTCCTTTTCATATTAATTCCTAATAAACTAGGAACAAAACAGCAGTATGCCTTTTTTCTCCCTACCAAAAGATGAATCATAAAAAAATAAATTGTCAGATTTTTTTTTTTGTAGTTTGCTGCATTACTGTTACTTGGCAAACATTCAAAATTACATATTCCCAGGAAGTACTTCCAAAACCCCACCATACTGGGCATGTGTGGGGGGGGGGGGCTTGTCCTCTCCAAAAAAAAAAAAAAGAAGCTTGAATTTGTGTTTGCTGAAAGTGGTATTTAGTGAACTATGTTCATACATTTGTCAATCAAAGAGTAATCCCTCAATGGGCAATCATGAACACACTATTTCTAACCTAGCATTGCTTTTCATGGGAATAATGCCCAGAATGCTTTCCATATCAAACCCTAAGCCACCAGACCACATGACTGAGCATAAATACCCAAAATAATGAAACACTAAAAGGGTGAAAACTTAAACTATAAGCATTTTTTGGATGAGGAGCATGCCTAGTATTCCTCCCACATTGGACAAATTTATGTACACCACTTCAGTTTTCTCAGCATTCATACATGATGCTTTCTACTGGATATGTCATTCACACATTATTTTTGCAGTATATAAAGCTGATTCAGTCTCTAGCTAGTTTTTGTCTCACCTGTTAGTGGTAAAGCTTGCTGGATTCCCTTCCTTGGTGCATGTTCATACATGCTGGCTCTCACAAAGGTGGGACAGTGAATGTTATTTTGTGGTTTCCCATTGATATGGAAGTATTCCTGTCCTAATATTTATCTAAGTGTTACTTATTTCTCCCTGCCTAATACATCCTCACAGATACCCTTTTTTAAGCCTGCTAACCTCCTTTTAACTCTTGGGTACTCACTGACATACAGTTCTGACTCCTGCAGCATATTTACAGTTAGGCATGTTTTTCATGAATGTAATGTGTTGTAGTCATTCTTTCTTATTCTGTGCAATGTAATCATTGGTTAAGTTTACAATCAGTTATGCACATATAGGCATCTACCAATAAAGTGCAAATAAGAGATAGGTTGTTTTGTGTATTATTGTTACTGTGTAAAAAATTAACGTGTATTAATGGGTCCTCTTTGTAATGTCGAGATTTCACTATCCGAAACACTGACTACTGATGCTCAGAACTTCAAAATTGCGGAATCTCGAAAACTGTCGACGGAGATTGCCGTACAGTGCGGAACGGGAATTTTACCATTCTCTTCACTGTAGTGCGATCTCTGAGCTTGTATATTAAAGTTGCAGGGTGTGTTGGGTGTCCATGGGGGCTTGCCCCCCTGCAGAAACATGATTCTTGATGTTTTGCTGTTTTAGTTTTATTTTTTTTTCTGTTTCGAGATTCAGCAATCTTGAAGTTTTGAGTGCTGGTATTCAGAGTTTTGAGATTGTGAAATCTCGACATTATGAAGTAGACCCGTATTAATGTATAGTACACAGGCATTGAAGAGTATTGATTACTATATGGCAAAATTTCTCCTTAATGAATCATCCATGGTGCTGTAATTTTGATGATAAGTTATTCAGCATTTTATTTCTAATATACTCACTCTACTTCTACTCTCTTCATAAACAGACTTTCACCACTTTCTTGTTTTTCTGAACTTTTACATAAATCTTCGATTCTCTGTCTTACTTCTTATGTATTACTTGACATATACTGCAGCCTTCCCATGCTACATATACCCCTCCTAAGTTTCATACCTCTCAATCCTTAGTAATAGAAAATCTAGACAAATCCAAAAATAAGTAGGGGGACTAAACCACCAAAAATAGGGACACATTTTATTCATTGCTCTTTCAACTTAGAAACTTGATAGTATAACCGGTTTTGCATTAAAATGCATTTTCTGAAGGATATGAAATCTGAAGCTCAAATGACTGTGACTTCAATCTTCAATAATTTGCCAGAAAACCACTACTTTATGAGGAACAGGCCAACATTTTATGGCAAAAATCTGGACAGGTGAGGGGCATGCAAAGTTTCAGAGCTAAATTACCTCCCACTTGCCCTCTCTTCATATTAGTTGGAGAATTTGCCATCTGTCCTCTATTATATTTGCTCACCCTTTTCTCTTCCTTGGGTATAATAGGCTCATAGGTTCATAGGTAGATATTAGGCTATAGGCCGGGCCTATATAAGCCTAGCCAAAAAGGTACCCTGGCTTTCGCCATGCAAGAAAACTATTTTCCTGTACCCCTGTTGTACTCATAGAAGGCATTTGTTGCTGAAGCGCTAGAGAAAAGATACTTTTTTTGTTGAATAAAGTGCTTGTTGGTTCACTTCAGTGGTTTTTCTGGCCATTTGTTGTATTTTCTTCTTTGGGACTTTACAGTTGTTGTTTTTTCATGTTTAGAAGGTAATCACTAAAGGAAGTTTCAGTCTGTGGTGTCTGAATCTAATTTTATGGCCTAATGTATATCAGCAGGCACCCCATATCCAGAAGCATTCAGTGGCACACCTCTACCTTGCCCCATCCTAACCCCTCCCATGTAATATAGTTTTCTACCTCTATTTTCCTAGAGCTCTTTTTTCACTTCTATTTTTTTATTTGTTTTCCAATTTTATCACAATTTTAAGAAAAAAAGTAATAAATGATACAATAATGAAATCATGAAATCATGTTTACAACCAGATAATAGAAATAGAAACTAACAATAACTTAATATTACTATTGTAACATTAGAACATAACTATTTACAAAGGTGTCTAATCAGTTTTAAGTGAATTCTCATTTCTAAAATATAATTACATCATTTCAGTTAGGAAATATGTCCATTTTTTCCAGTTTCCATTACATTCAGCCAAGTATTGAAGTATGATGTTACTCTGTTGCTTCTGTTCTTTGGTGTGTTTATGTCCATTTAACCAGCAGTCAGTGTAAGTTTTTTAAATTCCTTGAACGAAGGAAAAGATTTCTTTTTCCAGTTTATGGTAATTATCTTTCTGGCAATGGTTAGTAAAGTTCAAAGTATTAATGTTTTTTCTTTGACACACATTTAGGTGTACGGGAGTTAAACAATACCATTGAGTTTGTTAGATTGAAATTATTGTTAAATATTGTTTGAAAAAATAATTTACATCACTCCAGTAAGTTTTGAATTTAATACAATCGTAAAAAACATTTTCCCAGTTTGCTATTAGTTTTCTTTCACACCTCCAACAAATATCTTCACTAGCAAACATTAAAGCTATCCTATGAGAGGTGATAAAGCTTCCAAGTAAAAATCTCTATAAATACAACTTCCAGTCAAGTGATAATGTGGTGTGTTTCGAAGAAATTAAATAGATTTTTTTCTCATCCTCTTCTGGGGGATGTCCATTTACCATTGTGAAGTAATTCCAATATGCATTTTTGTGATATATCTTTTCTTTTTTGACAAATTTATATATGTTAGACAAGTATTCACTCCCTTGATAAGGTTGATTTGTTATGAATATAAAATACTCAGTTAGTTTAGGTATGTCTTATCTGACTGAAATTTGCATTACTTCTATTTTATTTAATGCAAATTGTCTCAGTATTTGTAAAGTTAGCCACATGTCTTTACTTATGTTATATTTATTCATAAGATAGGTAATGGATGAGACCTTACCCATTTCTATTAGTTGATGCCAGAACTGTAGTTTTCTTTGTTTTAATATTTCCATCTTATTTATTTGTGTTGTTTCTACGTTATTGGAGGTATAGGCTAGTGGAAAAATTAAAAATATCCAAGATTTAATAGTAGGATTAGTATTTACAAACTTTTAAATAAGGAAAGTGTATGGTTTATAAAATGTGATGGAGCTTGAAAGTTTTTATTTTCTAATATATAAGTTTTCAATGTCCAATAGAAAATGTTTGGTAAAAAGATTAAATGATCATGTATATGATTTTGCATGATATCTAAACATATCTCCTTATGAAGTATTTTCCATATAGAGGAATATGATGGATTTAGCCATAGGGTAATATTTTTAACAATAGTAGATAAGACATAAGTCTCAATGTCTGGAAGATTTATTCCCCCTTCTTCCCAATTTGATAAGTGATTATTTAGTGCTATTCGAGGTTTATTTGGGTACCATATACATTTTAATATCAATTTATTATATTTTTATACTATATGTTTAGGTGGTGGTAGTGAAAAAACTTGAATAAGATATAATATTTTGGAAAATATAACTGATTTAGGCAGGTATACTCTATCTTCCATTGTGTATAAATATTTGTTCCAATTTATTATCATTGCTTCTATTTTATCTATTATATATTTGTAATTAAATAGAATGATGTCATCTAGGTCTTCTGTTAAGTGAATCCCTAAGTAATGATGTTTACCCTCATTAGCAGAGTATTTTGAGAATTTTTTAATCTAGTTTTTTTTATTTTTCTTGGAACTCATTGAAAATATCTTAGTTTTATTCTCATTAAATAATCCAGAAACCTCTTGAAATGTAATCATGGAATCAAATAATGCCCTTAAGGAACGATTTGCATCCAAAAGAGTCAGTAGAATGTCATCTGCAAACTATTAAAGCTTCAGGTTTAATGTTTTGAAAATTTCTGTTTCCTTAATATTGTCTTGTGATCTAATGTTATTTGCAAAAGGCTGTATTAGTAAAGCAAATAATAAAGGTGACAACGGACAACCCTGCTTAGTTCCTTTCTTAATTGTAATTAGACCAGATCCGTGGGAACTTAATTTGACATATGCTAAAGAGTTTTCATACAAGGACATAATTAGTCGTATGAATGCATTAGGAAATTTGTATTCTTGTAGTTTGTTTGTGTCTTTCGGCTTTTTCCGGTTAGGGGTCGCCACAGCAGAACTCTGGTCCGCTAAAGATTGGCAGTAGATTTTTACGTACTGGCTTGCTGGGCCTAACGCACAACCTTCAACGAAGGAACACCCATTCATGCATGTTGCTACACAGAAGACGCTCTAACTGAGAATCGAACGGGCAACGTCTAACTGTAAGGCGACAAAGCTACCGCAGCACCACCACCACAGTACTAGATGTAAATGTCTCCAATTTACAATATCAAAAGCACTGTTGATGTCCAGGGAGCCTAGAGTTAAGTCTATATTTCTATGTTTAGCAAGATCTATTAAAGTTATGATCCTTTTGGTATTATCATATGTGCTTCTTTCTTTAATAAAGCCTGTTTGGTCTTCATGTACTAGTAATGGAAGAAAATTTTGATTCTGTTTGCAAAGATTGCCATAAACATCTTATAATTTATGTTTAATAAGGATATAGGCCTATATGATGTACAATATTTTTCTTCCTTACCAGGTTTTATTATTGGGGAAATTAACGAATATCTCCAGGATTGGGGTATTAATAACTCTTCTTTGGATATGTTGTATACTTTTAGTAGTATAGACAATGACTGACCTGATAGTAGTCTATACATTTCAGTAGAATGTTATCTGGACCTAGAGCTTTGTTTATTTTTAGTTTAGTGATTTGGGATTTTAATTCTGTCATAGTTATTGGTTTATTAATAATGTCTATTTGCTGCTGGGATAACCTATTAGAAATATTTTTGTTTAGAAATAAGTTTATTTCATTTGCTGAGGAAGTAGTGATATTTGATGAATTATGATTATTATAATGAAGTCTAAAAGTTTCTAATATGTTATTAAGGTCGGTTACATTCTTTTTTGTATGAGTGTTGTATAGTTCTTTTATCTGTCTAGATTTAATATTTTTTTTGTTCTGTTTGCTAGTTGTCTTTGATTTGCAGGATTCATAGAATATGAGTTTAATTTAATTTTTTTCTAGGTTTATCATAGTTTTGTGATGCAATATTTCAGTATATTTACTATTAATTTGGGTTAATTCTGGAATTAGATTTGCATTGCCATTTGAATTTCTAGTTTAAGTTTGTCAAGCTAAGTTTGTATTTCAAGCATATCTTTATTCCATGACTTTTTCTTATTAATGAACCAAGCTATTATTTTACCATAAATATAAGATTTTAATGAATCCCATATATATATTTCTGATATATCTTCTATGTTATTTATTTCCAGAAAGGTCTTTATTTCATTTACGTAGAATTCTTTAAATTCTTTTAAATTTGTTAAGTATGAGGGTATTCTAGTAATAGGCAGAGAGCTATATGATTCAGATTCTATTTCAAAAACTATCACATTATGATCTGATAGTAGACATGCTAGTACCTTAACCTCACTTAATTTTGTTATTAAATCATTTGAAATATAGAGTCTGTCAATACGAGAGTGAGATTTATGTCTATGAAAGTAAAAAGTGTAAAATAATGAGTTCTCATCAGCAAAATGGTTTATATCTTTAATTATTACTGTATCAATAAACTTCATTAGGGCTTTTGACATGGGAGATTTCTTTCTTTTATATGTTGAGTTAGAGTCATTGTTATTTATAATACAGTTAAAGTCCCCTGCCATTATTAGACTTCCCTTAGCATGATGAATAATACCTTCAAAGTGAGTGTTAACAGTTTTAATCCCTATCCCTGGAATCCAGTATAAATTGACTAAGCTGTAAGTCTTTCTATTAATTTTTAGGGTTATTAAAAAAGAACATTCTTGAGGAATCCTGATATGTTGAAATTATTTTGGGAGTGAGGGCTGAATTTCTAACTAGAATAGTTACTCCTCTTTTCTTAAGTTTGAATTGTGAACTTGCCAGTATTGTGTAGCTCTTGAAGTTAATGTATTTAAATCATCATCTGTCAGATGTGTATCTTGAAGAAATACCAATTGTAGCCTATGTAAGTTCAAATACTTAAATAAACTTCTCCTTTTGATATTATTATTTAAACCATTAACATTTATAGATTGACATTTCATATTATACTTAAGTATGTCAGATTACTTTAAATTACAAAGTTAAAATGTACAATGACATTTAAATTATAGAAAAATCTTGTTAATCTTTCACTTGTATGTAAGATGGTTTCATTTCTGTTAGACACCGAAAAAAACAAATTCAAACATATTTATAAACCTATAACACAGAGTAATGCAACCACTTATCGCAATGAGGTCTTAAACCTCTTGTCTGAGTGAAAACGTCATGCAGACAATCCCTCTACCTATATCTTCTATGTACAGAGTGAGTCTCTCTACCTAAATCATTTGTATATATAAAGAATTATTACTTAGTAAATTAGATATTTCAGATTTTAAAGTTAAATGAATGATAATTTATTTCTGTCATGACTTATATGTAAGCATACACAGCAGTACTTTATGGTGGTTCAAGTTTAAGCTTAATATATATTTCATTTTTTTTCAAATCTCAACAATAAGAATATTTAATAAATTCAAAGCGTGTCTTCCATTTATCAGTTTTCACTGAAACCCTTAAGTCCCTTTTGGAAATATCAGTACCAGTTCAAATCTCCTGTGTAAAGTGGCTACCAGTTCAGAAGGATTAATCCATTCAACATGGGTCTGGTGATTATGTAAATGGATAGTTAAAATAAATGTAATTAACTAATAAGCTATAGATGTGTAGTGGTGGCACTTTTGAAGTTCAAATCCATGTCTGTCAAGAAGGCTTCATACAGTTGACATTCAAAAACTGTAAGCTGTTGCTGCTACATTGAGGAAATGTTTATATACATTTCCATTGTTTACTTGTTTTTATATTATACCAAGAACATTATATGTCAACATCAGTTCTATTTTCCATATAAAGTGAATATTTATATTATAAAACACCCCTATGAATTTTTTTTTAAATCATCTATAAATGCATGACTGTAATGAGAGGGCATTCAATGAATCAAACATAACATGTGTCTAAAAGTTGGAATAATATTTAGTTGTGAAAACATGAGAGATATCAAAGCACAGTATTATATTGATACCCTGAGTTATGAATAAACCAGTAAAGTAATGTTAGAACATTCTATTTGTCTTCTTTATAATAGTAGTGGAACCATATAGAATCAATGTCTTGCTATGTACATTCACACTCTCATAGCTGCATAGGCTGTTCTAACTTTCCATTTGTTTACTATGTTATTTGCTTTAGAGTAAATTCAGTTTCAACTTTATAAGCGGGATATCTAAAGGCAGTTATTCTTTTACAGTTATTTATTACATATTTAATGAATGTTATGCTCATCTCTACTTTTGGCATGTTATATTATCGGCATGCTACTAAATCTGCACTCTAATAGTGTAGTGTTACTTTAAGTTATAGATTTCCTTATTTCTCCCTTATCCTTCTCACTATGTTGCTAGCAATGTATAAAACATATTGTTTAACTTCGTTTTACTTACCACTTATGTTGCAGTGGTTCATTTTGTATTAAAAGGTAATTGGAATCATTATTTCCATTAGTTTGTGAAGGAAATCTAAACAAAATGGGTCATATGCATGCTTGTAAGCTTGTTGATGACATCATCATCAAAGTGACAGTGTGGCGCAAGATGAAGAGGTTAAAGCAGCTTCTCATGGGTTATTCTGATTGTGGAAAACCTCTAAAAAGCTTCTACTTGTCTCGTGAACTCAGCGAGAACATTAATGACAATAATACAAGAGATTTTAAAGAAAAATGGGTACGTCTCAAGGCAGGGAGGGGTGGGAAAGTTTTTGTTATGCTTGTTTACACTAGAACACCAGGGCTGAGGTACAAACTATAATGAAGAGTGAGACAATCAAAAATGAAGATGTACAACACCCCCATGTAGAATAACATTCATGTCCACATCAATACATTATCCTGAACAGTTCCACATTTTATAAAAGACACTTCTAATTCACCACAACAATGAATATCCCATATACAGTCCCCCATTATTTTTCTTTTTTGGTTTATAAACATTGGTGCTATTTAAAAACATATCTAAACCAACAAAAAGAAAGAAAAAAACATTCCTAGATGTTTGTTTTAGAGCATCATTTCACTTTAAAACTTGTATGGCTTTATATTACCTGATGTTACTTAAATATATGGAAGCTGTTATTTGTTAATAACTTTGTTTTATATTTCTAAATACCATGCTTTATATTTTAACCCTTATTGATCTTATTGATGCTCTTGATAGTAAAGTAGGAATACAAAATTATGTTAAGGATAACTTTAAGCATATCATATTGCTGTAGTTTGCTTTAGTTTACTTACAACATTCAAATTTCACTTTTCTTTTTCTCTTATAATGAGTAAAGGAAATCTTGTATTAAAATTGTCTATTAACTAGTATTTATGAAAAATATAATGTGTAAGTTTGAACATATAAAATAAAAGTATATATCTGTATTCAGTAGAAGTTTGATGACAATATAAACATATAAATTGTAATATATTTATTTGTCCTTCATTTTTTTCTTTTTCTGTTCAACTACTTTCCATTCTTTTTTCAGCATTTCTCTTAGGCGTACATTTACTCCAATCCATAACTTCTACTTGATCTATTGTGTTGTTATTAAGCAGGTATTTTGTTGCAGCTTCTAGGGAGTCAAATATTTTGAATCTTGCTGGGTATAGCAGATGGGTTTTAAATTGTTTTTTTCTTCAGTGCTTTTAAAATGGGATAAAATTATCTTCTTTTTGCAACTACTGTTGAGGAGTAGTCATTGTCAAATCTGATAACTGAACCTTGGTATTTTATTGGGGAATTTGTCCAGGCTGTTTTTAATATCAGTTCTTTGTCTTGAGAGGAAAACATCTTCATAATAATGGATCTTGGTCTAGGTTTTGTTGAAATTGATGTTTCATTTGTTGATAAAGACATATGAGCTCATTCATTACCATAGGATAGTGATTTAGGCAGTTTAAGGATAGCTGGTATCCAGGTGGTAAGAAAGTTAATAATATTGTCACCTTCTGCTTTTTCCGGTAGTTCATAAATATGAAGATTGCTTCTCCTGGACCTGTTTTCCAGGTCATCCAGTTTTTTCAGTAAGTAGTTGTTTTGCTTTAATAAAAATTCCAAGTGATCTTCTTCTGCTAGTCTGTTTTCCATGTCATTAAGGGATTGTTCCATTGCTGTTATTTGAGTCTCCTGCTGCTTAATAATCTCCTGTAATTGTTCATGTTGTTGGGAACATTTATCTTTGAAAGTGCCCAACTTATTATCTCTTTTATCTATCTTCAAAGATAAGTCCCGTATATTTGTCAGCAAAGAATATAATTCCTTTTTTAGTGAGGAATCTTGAGTTGTAGTCTTGGTGTGACTCATTCCGAAGAGCTGAGTGAAGTTTTCTTTTCCAGTTGAATATGACAGGAATTTTTAGTTCTGATTATAAAAAAATTCTTCAGTAGAACTCCAAATGTTTTAGTAATAAACTGTTAATGGTTAAATCAGGCAAAAATCATTTTTGAAAGAAAATTCCTGTCAGAAATGTATTTTAGGTCAGAGAGCTCTTGAAGTATGCTGCTACCAGTTCACCATCTTGGCCATGCCCCCAAACTCTTCCTAGTGCTCTTGAAGCACTGCTTTCTTCTGGATACGTAATGTACACTGGTTATTGCAGTAAATAAAGCTGATTTAGTCTATACATATTTTTCTTCTCACCTGTTAGTGGTAGTGTTTGCTGGATTCACTTCCTCAGCACATGCTCAGACACATTGGCTCTCACTAACATGGTAGCGTCTTGCTTCACTCCATCCCACCTCATTTCCGCAGATACTCCATATTAACTAATTTATAGCATGTCTCAATACCCACTTTCCATCGTGCAATCACCTATCTTAAAGACATACCCTTTTAACTTCCAGTGCTGCCTTTAAAAATACTTAGAAAACTTATGCGATTTTTCTTTTCCTATTTCATTCATAAAATTCACTTTAGTTTACCTCAGGATTCCTGTGCTAGGGATCCTTTTAATATACTCACTTCACAAAAAACTCCACCTCTCTCTCTCTTTTTGTGCTTTATAGTGTCAATTCTCACTACACCATAAAACAGTCCCTTCTACACAATACTATGCCCCCCTCTTCAAATACCAATACTTACATATTTTCTATTTCTTATCCCACATTGCTTCACACTCACACCCACCCCTACACTTTGCTTCATTGCATGACTACATCCCCTTCATCAACAACTCCTTATTCCAGCCAAGCCTTATGTACATCATACTATTTCCAGCATCGCTAATCTGCACCCCTTCCTATTCGCCAATTATCCTTTTCCAACGTTCCACCATGCAATACCCCTCCATCTCCTCACTCCAAGTATTTTTACATACTGCCAAGTAAGAATCACATTGAGTTATGTAGCACCTATATAAACCATTTTCCATGTTATTATTACTTCTTCTCCAAAACAATATAGAAAGGAATCCAGTTCCACCCTCTCTCTCATGCTGACTGATCAATGCTCAATACATTGCTAACAGAACTGACCCGTTCAATGACCTAGTTGCACTTCATAACCCCAGTCTTATAGCTGCCACTGATATCTGTCTCAGTCACAGTAACTCCCCATATACCATCTCATTCTAGAACACAACTGCCTGCTAGACTGAAGAGCAAATTCTAAAACAGGTGGAGTAGCTCTTCTTTGCTTCAAAGCCCACCCTAATGTTTCAGTTCTTTGCCAGGGCAGTATCTTCAGAATTTCCAGCCTCAGTAGGGTCCTGGCTGATCTTCACTTGCTTTATGCTACCCTTATTCAAACATGCAGTTGTCTGTCTAAGCTCTCTCATGTATTTAGACAATTTCAAAGATCTAATCTATTCAATTACCCACCAGTGTAACAGACATACTGATCTTACGTGACTTCAACATTAACCTTCACAGATATTTCTGATTTCCTTACCATCCTGTAATTCAAACAAGTATTTACTCAACCTACCAGAGACAATCTCAAGACAGGCAACCACTCTCTAATTGAGCTTATTAACACAAACAACCCTCTTATCATCAATATTACCATTTTTCTATTCCCTGTATCAGTGACCACTGTCCTATTTCCTCTCCATACTCTGCCCACTACACAACAGACCCCAAAACATATTTCACTTTGATCTGACTCTGCTTCTAATGTCTCTAGCCTTAAATCATAGCCATCACACATCAACCTGACCCCAGTCATCAACATCAAGAGCCCAGTCAAGCAGATGAGCTGTTTACCGACCAGTCAACTAATGCAGCTACAAGACTACTGCTTCCCTAAAATCTGTAGATTATTCAAAGACAAACCCAAACAATGTCTTGCCAATGAACTGAAGACACTTCCCAAGCTGTGGGTCAACTCCTAGCACAAAGAGAAAGCCAACTCACCACAAGCCAACAGGGATCACTTTATCAACCATCGCAATCTGCAAAAAAAAAAAAAAAGCTGTTAGGAGACATGCCAGCCAACCCATGTTACATTAGCAAAAAATCAGTCAAGCATAGCCAGAATAAAATTCTGGATAGAAGTCAGTAATCTTACTGGGTGAATTCTTCCCTGTCATATACAATCAGCTACCTGCTCCCTCTCAGCAGAATAATTCCTAATGCACTTTAACAATATCCCCACCTCCTCATCTTTCCCCTCACATCCCACTCCTGCCTTTCCCTCTCCTCCAGAATTCATCACTCTCTTTCTCTTTAAATAAATATTAAGCAAAGGCATTATCCCAGTCCTTCAGCAAATTCAGACAGATGCCTCCTCTCCAACAGACAAGCTTCATGCATGTTTTTTCTCCACTGTGTAGATTTCATCATAAAACTCATTCACATCTATAATCTCTGCACTTCCACCAGTCCCATGCTTGAAATCTGAAAAACTGCTATAGTTGAACCACTTACAAAATAAAAAAAAAATCCTAAAGTGCCATCCCACTTGAGGTCCATATCCATTTTTATCAGCCCACTGTAAAATCTCTGAAAAAAACTAACTGCCTCCACCTTACAGAGCACATCTCTAAATATCATCTTTGTCACTCTTCATTGTCCTTATCCTTGTTGTGACTTGGAGAGTTGACAATGGTGGCATTTCAACTCGGCAACCTTTAGAAAAGTCTTTGGACACAAGCCAAATACACATTTTTTACACAGAGCAAAGCGGGCATAGTGTGTGTGTGTGTGTGTGTGTGTGTGTGTGTGTGTGTGTGTGTGTGTGTGTGCACGTGTGCATGCATCTGTGTGTCATAAGGTAATACCTGAGTGTAGCATGTGCATGTCTCAGTGAAAAGGAGCCAACCATGGTTTATACACGATTGTGAACTGACATAACAAAAAGTGTGTTGCTAAGTATGCCTTAATTTACCTACAAATTCACATAACATGTATCAACATTACATACTTGCATTTTTTCCAGAGTTTTGCTGTTGAGTAGTAGCATATTAACATATTAGCATATTAGTACAAACTGCTGTGTTTTGGTTATAATGGACTGTAACATGATGAAAGACATTTGAGACAACACTCAGTACTAAACATATCAAAATCCTGCTCACTGTAGCAGTTATTACTAAGGAAGCCAAGTCCATTATTAAGACACTAAAGAGCTCTCAGAATAGTTCCCAATTCATGTATGAAAAAGCATTTTGCTAAGCCATTCTTCCATCACCCACGGGTCTAAGTAATACACTCCATTAATTCTCAGAATTAGATTTGCTGTTCTGTGATAGCAAATTCATTTATTCTCTTACTTGCTTATTTATTTAAGTTGGTTTACTGCTGTAGGGCCCTGATGAAATCAGACTAATTTCAGACCATGATTAGTTTGTACCCAAACAGTTTGTTCTAGTATTCATTTTTATTTATTTATTTGCTTTTCTATGCGTAAAATGTTTATTTCTTGTGAATGCAGGAAGCAAAGATCAAGAATATTCCAGTTTATAAACACAAATAAAATCATTCATAACTAGCAAAAACTAATACAACCATACCGTTTTAGTAACATATAACAGATTGATAGATGCTAGAAGTAGCAAACTCTTAACTATTTACAATATTTATAGTAAATGCTTATAACGATTTTAAATTCTCCAGAATTCATTTCTATAGCATATTAACATGGGGAATGATTAGCATGTAATGACAGCAGGTACAGTTAAGCTTAGTAGAGGCCTATTGACTGTAAATGTAGATGCAAAGTGTCTTACTAAAAATCTATGAGATTTTGCAAGATAAACCAAGAAAGGGTGTGTTTCACTTTATTACCAAAATAAAGGCACAAACTTTTAGTTGTTTTGTATTCATGTGAAGTATTTTAGCTTGCTGCAGCATTTTGAGAAAAGTTAAGAAAACATTGTATTTCTTAAAATACATCCTTACTTCTTACTTTTCTGATTTTATTCTGAGCACACGACTACCCATGTCAGGATGTTTCTGCAAAAACAAGGACAGGTGCTGATGCCATTCATTACATCAGTTTCTATTAAGCCAGTCAAGCCCACATTGACTCATCAAACAACTTGTTTTTTTGTCCTTTGTTCATATACATTCAGTCCACAGACTGAAAAATCACAAATTCCCTGGTCGCTAGCAGCATATTCTATTTGTTATGGCAATGATCAGGCAGTCTACCTTTTTGAAACTGTATACTCCGTAGCTCTTAATCTCTTAGCACAAAAAATCTGGACAAAGACAGAAGTAATGGGGGAGGGAAAGCCTCAGAAATAGGGACAAAGTTTAAATATTGCTCTTATAAACTTAGAAAGTTGCTAGAATAAAGTTCTTGTGTTACCATGTATTTTCCGAAGGAAATGAAGTCTGAAACTCAAATGCCTATTGTTATTTAGTTGATTCAGTCCTCACTGATCTGCCACAAAAATCAAGAAAAATCACAAATTTTATGAGGAACAGACCAAAAATATGAGGCAAAAATCTAGACATTTTGTGCTTCTATAAGACATTTCAGATTCCTTCACAACGTCTGTATTTCACAACATTTGTCTTCCTGTTTCCTGACATCTGCCACCTCCAACAGGCTGCACTTTTTCTGCATTCTCCTTTAAGCTAATAATTTTTCTGGTATTTTCTACTGATTTTACAACATTATTCTTTGCTTACTCCTTCATCCTGCTGTTATATTCCTAATACATACAGTTTTATTCACATTTCTTAGTATCAGTTATTCACTTTTCTATGCCTTCCTCACTACTCACCATCTTTGCCCCCATCACTCACTTTCATAAATTTGTTCCTGTACATCTTCATTACCACTTTACAGATTGTTTCCTCATCTATAACATAAACTTCTATCCCCAAACTCATTCTGGAGCCCTTGGATGTCCTCTCCCTGTTAAATGAGCAATGGAAGGCAGAGACGTAGAGTTAGCTTCTGCCCCACACAATTATTATAATTTCCTACACTGTACTTCAGAGGCCATTTTAGAATTCTTTGATTTATACTTAATTGCAAAGTTTTAGCTAGAATACTGTAATTATACTTTATTAAAGTTTTTAATGTCCAGCTACCCAAAATTCTCCTATCCAAGTTCTCCATAAAATTTTGATTAGTCACTTATGAAAGTTATTTGTTACATAATTAATTTGTGTTCTTTGCTTTTAATAATGTTAGCAACAACTGACCTTTTAAAACAAATTCATTTTTCATAAATAATGAAGTAATGTTAGAACATTATAAAATATAAAACATTAATGTTGTAAACATTTCCTTTTTTCATAGGGCTTAATGGATACTGTACCATTTAAACCTGATGTAAATCCACCATAATAAATGATCTATCCATATTTTTTTATTTTATTAATATGATAATGTCAACATCCATTCTTAGTCTTTAATCAGTTTTAATACTGAAAACATAAAGCTACGACTAGTGTCATGATCTGCAATCTGTTTAATCAATTGTTTTTTACTGTGAATGTTCTTTCTCATGTCAGGTAAATGTTCCACTGTACTGGATAAGAGGTGGTGTAGGCTATATTAAATCAATAGCATCACACTGTCTACACAAATTAAATGTAAAGTAAATATTTGCAATATGGGTGTACCACAAGTGTTTGTGTGCCATTTGCTCAAGACACACTTCCCGCTGCTTGTTTCATTTAACTCCCACTATCTCAGTCTCCCATAGCTAAGCATCCACCCCAATCCCCAACCTCTCCAGACTATTTAGCCCTGCCAGAGTCCTGATCCTAATGGTAAGAACTCCCAGTAGTCCCTAGTCGAAAGCCCCCATTCCCTCCAAGACTCCCTTCTCCTTCAAAACCCTGACAACTCCCTAAATCTAAAACCCCATTCTCTTCCTTTAACCCAAAGTCCCAGTCAGCCCCTAGAACTAAGACTTCCTTCCCCTAACCCTAAAGTCCCTACTAATTCCCTAAACCTAAAATCTCTATAAACTCCCCGATTGCTCCCTAAACCTATGACTTCCTTCCCCATTCCTAGCCCTAACATTCCTGATTGCTCCCTAAACCTAAAATCCACCTCTCTGTTCCTCTTCTCAATTAATGTAACCCTCGAGCACTTCCTTACCTAGACATGAGCAGTTGCAGGTACTCTGCGGCAGCTGCTTGGCTGAACTCGTATCTCAGTTCAAGTGTGAGCAGCTGCTTGCACAGTCTACAAGATGCTTGGACAGCTGACAATCAGGACCTTGTCATAATGTTCTATTATTATGTCATTATTTACATAAAGTGAGTTTATTTCATCAGTTTTGTTGCTTTAAAACTTTTAAGTTTGCCATGTAACAATAGCATGCTATATAAATGGATGCTCATGACATGCATATTTACAATGGGTTCCCATGGTTTAATATAGCAATAACCCATGCCTGGGTGTGGGTAATGCTGGATTTACCCATGGTTGGTGTGGTTTGGTCACGAGGGTGAAGCCTGAGTGGCCAAACAAAGCCAACCGTGGGTAAATCCAGCATTACCCACCCAGAAGTGGGTTATTGCTATTATACAATGACATTATTTAAGAAAAAAAATTATTATTTTTCTTAAATAATGGCATTGTATAATACCTCCTTGCTGCCCTTCCGCAGCTGTCTGGTATTCTGCGGCAGTTCTGATGTACTGCGCATGTATGCTCGCAGTACATCAGAGCTGTGGGCAAAAGCAACGGAGAAAGCAAGATCTCCGTTGCTTTTTAAAAACTGTTTCGCTATGTTAAATGAGTTTAACATAGCGAGATAGCTTTAAAAAAAGCAATGGAGAATCTCTGTTGCTTTTTTAAAGCTGTCTCTCTATGTTAAACTCGTTTAACATAGCGAGACAGTGTGAAGCAATGGAGATCTTGCGTTCTCCGTTGCTGTAAAAAAAAGAGTTATAGTAATGGAAAAAGTCCGGGCGACCAGACCTTTTTCCATTACTATAACTCTGATTTACAACATGCACGCTGACCAATCAGCGTGCACGTTTTTGAATATTTAATGGGGGGGGTCGTTGTATAATTGGCATGTACAAATGTCAAATCATTAATCATACAACCTAAAGAAGACCTGACAAACTGTTGACTCTGAAAAAGCAGGAAATGGCTGTGTGAGATTATAGAACAAGAAATTTAGCCTTTCCCCACTAAAGTGCAATATCAGAGTTAGTACATATAATTAACACAGGGTGTGGGTTACTGAGGGATGCAGGGGGGCTTACTCTCCATGTAAAAAGGGCTGTTTTCTGCATTCTTCAGTGTTTGTTGTTATATGGTTCGATCTTTATGGTTGAATGATAAATGGTTTAGCATTTACAAATGTCAATTAAATGATAGAAACACGTTTATAACACCTAAAGAATGTTTTAACAGAATATTGCAGATCTATTTTGCCTTACTTTGCTTTTACTTTATCTGAATAAAGAAATTGCTTTCATGTTTTGTGCACCAAACTTTAATACTATTTCTATAATATCTAGCCAGGCTAGTTCAATAGTTTTGATTGCTTGGAGGCAGCTTATGGGGATGAGTCCTTGTTCTGGGAGATTTCTACGAATCCTTGACAATTGCTTTAAATTCATAGGGTGATGGTTTCCAGGTCTTGAAACTCTGGATATGTTCTTCTATTGATTTTCTTTGTTTTTTTATCAGTTTCAAGTTATTTTCAGCAGTTATCAGATTCAAGTTCCTTTTGTTATCAATTTAAGTCATTTTGTCAGTTTAAGATGGCTTTATCAGTTTAAGTTATTTTGTTTATCAGTGCCCTCATTCGGACTCTATAACAACTGCATTTAGTGCTTTAAGCTCTTCTGTGCTCTTATTTTGACAATTTTCAGCTGCAGTTTTGTTTGCTGCTGACTAATTTAGCTGTTAAAATTATATCCATTTTTTTCTGGGTAAGAGAAGATAGAGCCAGGCTAGTCCAATGGTTTTGATTGATAGGAGATAGTTTAAAAGTGCATTTGCTATTGGCCGCTGACTTCTTAGAGTCTTTCTTTTAATCCTTTGCACTTATTGTAAGTTTGGCATTCCTATGCAGGTATAGGGGTAGTACTGCATGCAGAAGCATTGTAATATGCAATTAATAGCAGGTGATTTGGTCCGGCTGTTCACCTAATATCTCTACTATTTTTGAGCTTGTCATTTGCATCCAGGAGTGGGATTCCCCCAAAGCTTTGCTATGTGCCAGCATTGAATACCTTGAGATACTGCTTCATTACTAATTGAGACTAGCCACTTCCCCCTGTTTTTGGAACTACATGACTAACTGCCAATAAGCGCTGGTTATTTGCTTTTATTAAAGTGATGCACTGTAGTTGTCAGCTCTCAATCCCCTTATTGATTCATTCCTTCCCTTACGAAATACATATACACGTTCCAATGAACCTCTCCCACAAAACCAGTACTCCTTCAAATAATTTAACCTGCTGTCATTCTTGGGAGTGGAGGGGTTCTGGTATGTTCCAGCATTGTATGAGATGGCAGACAGTCCAACTTCCTTCACAAAGGATGACCTGAACATCTCATGCAATGGCTTCTGCAGACTAGCTAAAATCTTTGCTGTCCCTATAGTGCCTTTTTTTAAGGTGGAATCCAGTTCATGGACATTTCAAAATAGCAAACTTGCCAGACCATAATTTGGATCACATTAATGTGGCTCTTCTCAGTGACAGACAACAACAAATTGTCTGATCTTGAGGTTCTCTTACATCTGGAACAAATCCAGGTTTATGTAATTACTGAGACTTAGTTTAAATGTAAAGAAAACATTTCCCCCATATCAGGAATTTGTACCATGCCTTCAGGCCTCATGGTAACTGTGGTGGCATCTCCATATTTGTCAAGGATCATATTTATTTACTTTATTTTATTTTATTTTACATTTGTTAACCAGGGGTGTCTGACTGTTCCAAAAAGGCCCTTTTTCAGCAAGGATCCCGGGAGAAAAGTTCCACATAGAAAAATTACAGATACATTTAGATGTTTAGACATGATCAGTATACACACAAATTACAATAGGCATGTTTTTACAGTGGTATGCAGCACATCAACAGTTACAGTGGAGAGAACAAACAAGAAAATATTAATTTAAAAATAAAGGTAATTAATAGATTTCTGGTGTACAGCTGAAATTTGGAACATAGGTAGAAGTCATACATGGTACACAGGTACAGTACATACAATGCACATTAGCCAGTGTTTGTGAGTAAGAGTGAAAACTATTATCAAGTACTCTAGGTTTAGTATGTGTACCTTATCTGCTTTCACTAGCATGGGGAGCAGTCATGGCACTGCCAGCTTGGCTTGGGATGTTGCCTAATGAGGTTTTTAAAGGAGGCTTTGGATGATGTGTTTTGTATGCTAGTGGGGAGAGAGTTCCATTTTTTAGCCACTGAACTACTATATAGTGCATCTCCAAAGCTATTATAGCTGTTGGTGACTTCTAGTAGTAGTTTGCTTGATGATCTAAGAGGCCTTTTGGCTGAGTGATGTTGTACTAGGGTTTTGAGGGCAGGACACTTATTGGGGAGATAACAGATCGAATGACAGAGGCAGAGCTGATTGTAGGTTAGGAGGTTGGGCAGTTCAAGCCAGTGGAGCTGGCTCAAAACAGTACAGTGATGCGTTCTATATGAGCAATTTGCAGCAAAGCGGGCAATTCTGTTATAGCAGGCTTCCATTTTGCTTAGTTCAGTTTTGTTGAGATTAGTCAGAATGGAAGATGCATAGAGTAGGGTGGATAGAAGTTGGGAGTGAGCAATGGCTGATCTTGTGTTGTTGGTAAGAAATGGTTTGATACGGTAGAGTGATCCCAGTTTGCCATGTACTTTTTTAATAGGTAAGTTGAGATGACTATCAAATTTTAGGTGGGAGTCTATGGTTATTCCCAATAGTTTAGCCTGTGCCACTGGAGTGATTGGAGTAGCATTGTGGAGTAGATAGTGAATTGACTGTTATCAGTGTTTTTGTTAGAACTGGTTATAATCATAAGCTGAGTTTTCTTTGGAGTGAGGATAAGTTGGGCTTTGGTAAGGTAGTTTTCAACGTCAGAGAATGCTTGTTGAGTTGTTTGCAGAAGGGTGGGAATGTTTTGTGCAGCACTGATTAAGGTAGTATCATCTGCATACTGAAAGATGCATTCTCTGTGGAGGTATGGAGGTCATGTGTGAATATTGTGAATAGCAATGGTCCTAAGATAGAGCCCTGAGGGACTCCTATAGTTATGGGCAGCTGAGGAGAGAGAGAATTTTCCCGTTTCACAGCTTGGTAGCTGTCAGTTAAGTAGCTTTGGAACCAGGTAATAGTGGAATTTGATAGTGATATTGGTTTAGTTTGTTTAGCAGGATTTGGTACGAGACTGTGTCAAATGCTTTAGACATATCCAAAAAAAGAGTTGACACCTGCAGGCCTTCATTTTTGAGATGGTTTACTGCGTCTGTGAAGCAGAGGAGGGCTGTAGTGGTACTATGGGCAGGTCTGAAACCATGCTGAGTAGGTGACAGGATGTTGCTGTCTAGGAGATATTTTAGCATCTGAGTATGGATGCATTTTTCTAGCATTTTGGCCAAGGGTGAGAGTGTAGCAATGGGTCTGTAGTTATTAAGTTCAGTGGAGGTCCTGTCTTTATGTATGGGTGTAACATAGGATATTTTCAAGAGTTTGGGCACATTGTTTTCAACAATTGATCTGTTTATGAGAGTGGAGATTGGGACAGCAATAGCATCTGCTGTGAGTTTCAAGAAATAGCTGGGGAGTAGGTCGGCAGCTGTTGATGAGATTTTTAGTTTGGAGAGCATGCTTTTGATTGAAGTGGTGGAAACTGTTTTGAGGGTAAAGCTTGTATTAGTGTTATTTCTGTTGGGGGGGGGGTAGTGAGGTTGGAACTGTCCTGTGATACTAAGGATAGAATTGAGTTCACAAAGTGGGAGTTGAATCGTGTTTCAATGGGAACTTTAGTGTTAGGGGTGCTTGGTTTGGAGGTAGCCTTTTGGATGAGTTTTAGTAGCTGGTTTACATTTTACCAAAATTTTGGGGGGTTGTATTGATATTTAGTTTGTAATGTTGTGTAGTAGGATTTTTTTGTCCAGCCTAATGCATTTTTTTGTACAGTTGCACAGTTCTTGGTACTCAGTTAGGCTTTGTGTTTCTTTGTTTTTTTATAGTAAAGCCAGGCAGTGTCTCTGGACTTGAGGATTTGTTTGGTTTCTTTACTGAGCCAGAGGTTTGTAGAGATTCTAACCTTGATTTTGCGCAAAGGAGCGACAGTGTCTAGGTGCTGTAGAAATGTTTTGTTGAAATATAGTACAGCCTGGTCAAGTGGGAGGGTTTTTAGGGGGATCTAGTCACAGTTACAGAGTAAAGTATTGAGGACTTCAGGAGAGAATTTTTTTGTGTTTCTAGTGGATTTATAGTTAGTGGTTTTGCATATGCTTGTTCTACTATGTATAAGATATATTATGTTGTGGTCACTTAAGGTGTCTGGGGGACTGCCTGTGTGGGGGAACAATCCCATCCCATAACAGATTCCCAGAGACCCACAAACAGAAATCATAGAACTTGAGATCACCATAAATAAGACAGGCTAACAACTTACAGCCTTGTACAAGACAGCATCCATGTCCCTAGATAATCATGCTACATACCTGAAAGTATTTAAAGAACTCTCTATTAACAAAAGTACCATTATTTTGGGAGATTTTGACTATCCCACCACATCTTGAATTTAAAGACTTCAAACAACCAAAATTAAATTTTTTATGCATTTATTTATTTATCTATCCTTTTTTGAATGGGTTAGTCCCACCAAGCTAGTAGCCTCTTTTCAGGGGAGACCCAAGATGGTATTTATTCTATTAAGAAAAATTTGGCCAGGACATCAGGGAACTTCCCCTACTCTTGGTAGTCAAGGAATAGTTTGTGTGTTACACATCCTGACATCCTGTTTCCTGCCCAGGCATGGAGGTAACCAGGAGAAACAGGGAGAAAACATGGCTGATTCAGCTTTTGTTGAAACTGGAGTGAAATTTGCTGAAAATGTAGTTGAATTGGTAGAATCTCTACCAGAGTTTTTTTTCTGATGATGTTGGTACAGGAAAAAACAGTGACATTGCAGGAAAAGGACATAGCTGAAACAGAAATGGATTCATAGGAAAACTTTCAGAGGAAATTGTTTGAAGGAAATATGGTTACCTCTGAAAAATACTTAATTACAGTCATTCAATCATGGGGGGGGGGGGGGGTTGTCGGATGATTATTTGGAAGAAATGGTAAATCAAAGTGAGCCAGAAAATGGAGCAGCATTTTCATGGAGTGACATCGTGGAAAAAAATAGAAGAAAAAGAGAAGATGAGACTGTGCCAGAGAAAGTTCCTGAGACAAAAACTTATGTACAAACTGTTGGAGAAGGAACAAAGAAGAAAGAAGAAATAGAAGAAACAAAAAAGAAGTATACAGTATGTGTGAGCAGTAAAAAAGAAGAAAGTTTGGACAGGTATGATGTTTGGGACTCTGTAATTTCACCTCTGGATGTCAAAGCAAAAGAAGTAAGAGCATTTATTTTAATTAACAAAGAGACTTTTTGTGAATTAATATTTGAGACTGTGCAGGCCATGAAAAATTATGGGGTGCAATATGAACAAAAGAAACATATTTATCCATGGTCAGAATATGTGATGCAAGCTTTTTACAGACAAACAAAAAAAGAATAATGATCCAGTTTACAACTGAAGTTGAAGCAAAATAACTGAAATAATATTTGTTAACTATATGTAAACAAGTAATGGACACTATAAAAATATATGATGAAAGATGACTATGGACTAGGGATGGGAATGTAGAGTAATACTGACCATGGAAAACGATAATATTATGCATGTTCCTGGTATTATTAATGTTCATGGCAATAGGAGTTTTGTGAAATACAGGGGTCAACCAAAGACTTGTTATTTTTGTGGAAAAAAATATTATCTAATCAATGAATGTGATAAAAAAGATGCTATTTATATGGTAAAACAGGGAATAATGAAAACAATGTGATTTAAATTGCAAAAAAATTGGCATTACTGGTTATACATGACTAGAATGTGAAATGAATGTGCAAGAAAATGAAAATGAAGTTATACAGGAAAAAGATAGAAAGAATGTGTTATACAAGAAAATGTGAAAAAGGATGTGACTAACAAAGAGATTGTACATGATGCTGACGAAAGTAACAAGGAAAAAGAAACACAGGAGACAAGTGAGGAAAAAGCTGACTGGCATAACAGTAAGAAATAAAAAGAATTCAATAGAAAAAAGAGTTAAAGAAAGGAGAAGAAAATTCAAAAATATAATGCTTAGACGAAATAAGAAAGGAAAGGGATACAAATTGTATTATACTCACTGTTCTTAAAAGCTGAAAATATTAGCTTTAAATGTGAATAGTACGAAAAAATCTTAAGAGGAGAATATGTATATTACAATGGTGTGCTGCAGTAGATGCATGTATTATTATTTTACATGATATGAGATTATTAACAGAAGAGGAAAGAACAGAAACTGAAAAAGTTTGGAATGGTGTGAAACATGCTCAGGCATGTATATATGCCAAGAAAACATTAAAATATTAGATGCAACCATAGTGGACCTAGGACGAACTACAGTAATAGACCTGAGATGGAAAAATATGTGTATCACTGTAAGCTTTATATGCATATGTAACAAAAAAATGAGAGAGAAATGATGTTTAAAAATATTCTTGAGTATGTTTGTGTAAATATGGACATTATAGTGGTGAATGATTTTAATTATTTAAAACAAAATAAGACCAATTGTCATATTAAAATTTTTAAAGAAATTATGAGAAGTGGAAAGTTAAGTGTATGGGAAAATAACCACTGGACCTAAAAAAGGAATGAAATTAGGATAGAAACTGATTATTTTTTAATATGTGATAGTTTAAAAGTTAAAGAAAAAGAAATTAAGTATGCTGGGTTTTCAGATCATGTTGCTTTATGGGTTAAAGTGCAGGGAAATGAAGCATATATAAGAACAGGAAAAGGAAAGGAATTAGATTTATAAGAGAAAAAGAACTTATGAATTATGGCAAAATCATATGTATATGAGAGAGTTTTATGATAAATGGACTCTTTAGTGGCTTAATTTTAAAGATAAACATAAAAAAGTGTTTTAGAATGTATAAGGAAGAAAAGAAAAAAAAAAGAAAAAGGAAGATAAAAGATATTAAGTCAAGAAATATTCAGAGATTTATTACAGAAGAAACATTTATTTTATGAAAAAGAAAGAGAAATATATATAATTAATCAAATTAAAATTAACTACTTGTTATATAAACAAAAATATTGTTTACAAGGAAAGAAAGAAGAGGTAGCACCGTATTTGAATTAAATAATAAAAGAAGGAATAATAATAAGAGAATTAAAGAATAAAGAAGGTAAGCAAAGAAGACAGCAAGAAGGGATATACAAAATAATTAAAGAACATGTATTGGAATTATTTGTTAAAAGAGAAGAAAACACAGAACAAATGTATAAAAGTGAAAAATTAAATAACAGAGATAATGAGTATTTAGAACAAAATATAACTATGAAAGAATTGAATGAAATTTAAAAACATATTAACATGAATTCTGCAACATGACTGGATGGAATTGAATATGGTATGTATAAAGAAATGAAGGAGTGGCAAACAATATTTTTTGTAAAAGTTATGAATGAATGGTTAGAAACTGGAATTAAAGAGAAATAGATATTTACAGGAGTTACAAAATTTATATTTAAAAATTGGAGACCTATAACATTGAATAATACAGATGATAAAATTTTCATGAGACTAATAAGAGAAAGGTTACAAAAAATGGATAGAATATATGACCAAAATGTATTCAAAGAAAAGGAAAACAAAGTCAATAGTTATTATGGATAATAAGAGAAATAACCGATGATATCATAAATAAAAAGGTAGCAGTAGAGGCTATGATAGGGGATATAAGTAAAGCCTATGCTAATATTCAGTATAAATCATTATGGGGAATTTTGCAGGCATATAATGTAAGCAAAAAGTATTACAAGTAATAAAATCAGTTTATGAAAGGAACTATGTGAAACTAAATGTAAATTGCTGGAATGGAGAATAAATAAAAATAGAATGTGGAATAAAGCAGGGCTGTCCTGCTAGTAGTATAATTTTCTCATTAGTTATGAATGTAATAGTGAATGAAATTAATAAAATGTCAAGCAGCAGTAGTTATAAAATGATGAAGAAAATACAATTACCAAAAATGTATAATTATGAGGATGATATTGTAATAATTGCTCAAAATAAAGTATGGATGGAAAAAGTAAATGAAAAATGAAGTGTTAATTAAAAAATGGTTTAAGTGTAAATAAAGAGAAAAATAAAGGATTTGGTTTTGAAAGTATAGAGTTCAATGAAAAAATATAGATGTATTAGGAATTATATCTGGAAGGAATGAATACAGACAACAACAACAATAGGATAATGTACTCAAAGAAGTAAAAGATATGACTATTTTTTGGAAATCATATAGATTTTCATATAGAAAAAGGGACACTTGTTGAACACTATGGCAATAGGAAAAATTGCTTATGTTGCTAACATCTATATGATTTTTATTAAGTATGAAAAGGATCTAATGATGATTAAATTTTCTTTTATATGGGGCTCTAGACTGAATCCAGTCAAGAGTGGGATTCTATATATGAAAAAAGAGCAAGATGGCTTGGGTTTAATAAACCCAACAGTACATGCAACACCTTTAATTTTATATAAAGTATTAAAAGGAATTATGAAGGAAAATAAAAACTTGATATAAATGATACTATATTATAAATACAAAGAACTATGGGAAGGAATGGAAGATAAAAAAGAAGTAAAACCATTGTGAATGAAGAAATGAGAGTACCAAAACAAAACTGTGTTATGGAAAATAAAAAAGAATATATGTAAAAAAAATAGAAAGGACTGGTACTTCAATATTATGAAAGTATTTTATTGCATTGATCAATGGAAAGATTTAGAAATAGATAAGAAAAAGCCATAATGATGAGATATAATAACCATAAAAAGATTAAAGAATGTAATGATTTTTTATGGACATTGTTTATTAGAAAATTGCTGGTTAAGGCAAATATGCCATACAAGAAAAAGCAAGATAGAATATGTAAACATAATAGGGTGAAACATTTGCTAACATTTGAGTAAATAAATATGGACATAATAGAATTTGGTTATGGTGCACAAAAACAGGAAGAAGTGAAGAAAATGGACAGAGGAATATTTTGTGTTTCTTGGACTATATGGAATGAGGGACTAAATGAAATGTAATGCAATGGAAAATGGACTTTGGCAAAGATGCTGGAGAAAATAATGGCTGTGGATAAAAGAGTGGGAAGAATGCTTACATTGAAGTTTATAATGTATGGAGATTTGTAAATAGATGTAAATAATGTAAATATGTAAATAATATGTAATGTATATATCAATAAAAATCCTTACTCACTATGATACTTGTAGTATGTGTGGCTGATAAATATGAGTGTACATTCTGTTCCTAAGGCACTAGCAGCTCGGAGACAGGCACGCAAACATGGTGACTAAGCAAAACTGAGTAGAGGTGAATGTTGATTCCATGGAGATGTTTTCTGACATAGAGGAGGAGAGGATTGTACAGGAGAGAGAAGGAGACATGTAGTGGATACAGAAGATTGATTCCAACAGGAGCTGTTTGAAGACATGAAAGAGGAAGTACAATATGAAGGAGTGATAATTACAAACCTCCAGTTGGGAGAGTTGTGGAGTGATATATTGAAAGACTTAGCAGAACAAAGTGAGACGTAGACAGGGAAGGAAATATTGTGCCATCAAATGATGGAGAAAATACATCAGGAAAAGGACAGAAAACAAAGAAAAGATATTTTTCCAAAGTGGTCAGAGAACAAAAAGAAGTTAGAAAGGAGAGGAATGAGACAGAAGAAGTGGAAAGGAAAATGTATGTGGCAAGAAATCAAAGTAATGAAGAATCTGAAATGGACAGGTATGTGTCCTTAGAAATAAAGGGACAAGGGCTAAGAGCTTTAATTTTAATTAAAATGAGACTTATTGTAACATTTTCTTTGAGAATGCGGACTCTGTAGAAACTTTTTTGGAGAAATATGGAAAGAAAAAAGAAATATATCTGTGGAATAAATATGATGTTAAGGCATTTTATACTACAGCTCTCAGAGTTTAGGCAACCAGCCACTGCTCTGTTATCTCTATCTGAGCCATCTGAGGCTTCCAGCCAAAAAAAAAGACAAAGACTGTTGCTTTATTGCACTTGTAAACTGTTTTTCAGATAAATTACTGATTATTTCTGCATTTCTGACCTATTTTAACTGCTTTTGTTGATCTGAACTATTTTCAACTGTTTTGTGATCTTGGCACTTTCTAAACATTGGTAGCATAGATTAGATTCAGATTTGCTATATCTAGTTCTGTTTTATTTGAATTGAGCACTGATCTCCAACTAACTTTTTCTGGAGAGGGCCGCCTGCACCCTTGTGGCAGGATATTGTAGTTAAGGACCCTTCTGTTAGAAGCTTGTTGGTCCAGGGCTCAATTCTGAACATTTTCATTGGTAATTTGCCCTCCTTTAACATTTTTATTTGCTTTAAAAGCACCACGTTTGCACGGGTTTGCACTTGTTGTAACACAGCTCCCAGAGTTTAGATAACCAGCCACTGATATCTCTATCTGAGCTATCCAAGGCTTCCAGCAAAAGACAAGACAAAGATTGCTGCTTTATTGCACTTGTAAACTGTTTTTCTGACAAATCGCTGATTATTTCTGCATTTGTGATCTATTTTAACTGCTTTTGTTGATCTGAACTGTTTTGCAACTGCTTTGCAATATGGGCAATTTCTAAACAGTGGTAGGATAAACTACATTCAGATTTGCTGTATCTAGTTCTGTTTTCTTTGAACTGAGCACTGTCTCATAATCCATGTTGGTGTCAATGACTTGAGATGTACCTGAATGAGGGTAAAACTGTACATGCAGCCTATTTGGACCTAGCAAAGGCCTTTGACACTATTCCTCCTTCAGGTATCATAGACAAACTTACCCAACTAAATGTAAACCAGTATATCATTAGGTGGGTTGCTAACTACCTCACCAATAGAACACACACAGTTAAAATAGGGCACTTTACATCCACCACCAGGACCAGTAACCAGTGGAGTTCCATAGGGCTCAGTGCTGGAGCCCCTATTGTTTGGAATATACTTTTCAGAAGTACATTCCAAACCAAAAGGCTTCTGGCTGACTAAGTCTGTGGATGACTGCAAGTTAGGAGAGGTCATAGAGACCTCAAGGGACATTGATACCCTACAGGAGGGTCCAATGACTGGTGCCAAAGTCATGGGCTTAAATTAAAAGCAAAAAAGTATCATCATCCCCTTTGACAAGAGAGTTGTCCCTGCATCCATCTATTCTGCAAGTTTTAAATGTTTTTTATATACATATTTTTTAAATATTTTTAAATATTTTAAATATATCTTTCTTTATATTTACACATATTTGTATATTTATATATTTACATATTTTTTATGGACATAGTATATATATATATATATATATATATATATATATATATATATATATATGTATATTTTGTATATCTATTATATTAAGTTTTATATTAGATGCTGTTTCATGGTTGAATACTTATACACTGATTTTAAATGGAGCTTCACAGATTAATTTAACAATATTTTAATCAATTAAATACATATTCAATTAATGAAGTCATAGAGGTTAAGTTTAAATATTGGTAGCACTTTTGTGAGATGAAAAGGTCTGAAGAAGCCCATGAGGTTGAAAACGCTAACATGGAATTCTAATAAACCTTGGTTTGTACACTACGTGCTTGAACTTCTATTTATACTGCAGCTAGAGTCTCTCTGTGTGTGGTCCGATCATCATGGAGTGCTCTGGTGCTGTTTTTATCATTTATATTTATTTTGTGTAGTTATCAGAACATTTGCCCTCATTTCGCTTGTTTTATTATTTTAAACGTGCTTTGTTACACTTGCGATAAAGGGGACATGGCTGATAAGGAACCTGTGGATATTGAATTACCCTACAATGTAGGAGCAACTTCAATGAACCAGAAAGAGCTGAATAGGTTCTCTGAATGCATAGCAGGACGTGACAACCCTCTGATGATGTTCATTGTGACTGAACAGGAAGAGAGAGAGGGTGCCGAGTCGACAGAGATACTGCATGGACTAACAGAACATTTTGAGCTGCTAGAAGCGGACTTTTTGAAATTAAAGAAATTACAGAACAGTTTTTACTGGACCTTTATAGTAAAATAAATGTATTACAGACTGACACATACTTTAAACTAGTGACTCTTGATGTACAATCATTATTCACAGTTATACCTAACCAATACGGATTAGAGAGTATACAGAGATGTCTTAGGGTGAATACTGATTATACTATGTCCCAGACTGAATTAATTATTGGTTTACTACAGGTAATCTTGGAAAACAATATTTTCATGTTCAATGATGCCGTTTATATACAAAAGGATGGTGTGGCTATGGGCACTTCATGTGCCAATAGCTACGCCAACCTAGTGATGGCAGACTGGGAAAAGGAAAAACTATTCTTATTAGATAGCTTTAAGAGGCATGTCATTTTTTTATGTTAGGTTTCTGGATGACCTCTTTCTTCTATAGACAGGATATGAAGATGACTTACAGAAGTTCTTTTGTGAGGTCAACTCTTTGACTAATTTTCTGAAATTTACAATGGAAAGATCAGATAAATGGATAGCATTGTTGGATGTATATATTGAAAGGTTAGACAGTGGCCTACTCAATACAGGTGTGTATAGGAAATCATGTTATAAAAATTCCCTATTACATAGAGGCAGTATGCACCCTCGTTTTTGTCTTTCATAATATAGTGAGAGGACAGGCAATAAGAGCTTCATGTCTAAATCCTACAGATGAAGGGTTTGAAATTGAGTTGGATCAGTTATGTGAGACACTAGCTGCCAGATCCTATACACCAGAAGAGATAAATCTAGGGATTGAAGAGGTACATGATTTGAGAACTCAGTCTGCATGAACATACTTTGCAGGTTCTACAGACTCAGGAGGAATATCGGAGAGACCCCGTGTCATTGATGTGACAATTAATAAACCTACAGTTAGAGTTTCGTTGAATTACACACAAGACATTAGTAGTGCGAAAGGAATTTTTTATAAAAATTGGGGAGTCCTAACTACAGATCCTAAGCCAACGGAGATAGTAGGAGAAAGACCTTCATTTGTTTATAGAAACAAGTCTAATTTGCATAGATTACTCTGCTACCCCACAGTTCCAGCTACAATTGGTAGAGGTGATACAATACATTGTACCAGACCATGTCATAAATGTAACTATTGTCCATTTGTCTCCGAGGAAACCTGTTTTTTTACAACCTGTCACAATGAAACAATTTTATTTTAATATTTCAGCTAATTGTGACACACAGCATGTAACATATCTAGCTAGGTGTATGGCATGCGATGCATTCTATGTAGGGAAAACCGATAGAAGGTTACATGACAGGATATAGGAACATCTGTATAGTATACGTATCAACTCCCCCCATAATGCGTTATCAAAGCATGTTATGAATACAGATGACACACACAGCTTTAAATTTCAAGTATTACAAGTCAATACACCCAATTCTAGGGGTGGGGATATAAGACATTTTACAGAAAGGATAGAGGCTAGGTGGATCATTATGCTAAGGGCAGATCAAAGACCTGGACTAAATGATATAGTCTCCATCAAACCAACCTTGAAAAACAGAAGGCTGGTTGTTAGATAAAGATTTGAAGTTTAGATAGGATATTGTATTTGAACATGTTATGCAATGTATTCTTTATGCAGTTTTCATATGAACTGGTATAACTTGATACATAACATTTTGTTAATGTTTGATATACATGCATCCATCTAGTGTACAAGTTTTAAATGTTTTTATATACATATTTTTTAAATATTTTTAAATATTTATATCTTTCTTTATATTTCACATGTGTATATTTATATATTTACATATTTTTATGGAAATCGTATATATATATATATATATATATATATATATATATATATATATATATTTTTTGTATATCTGTTATATTATGTTTTATATTAGATGCTGTTTCATGGTTGAATACTTATACACTGATTTTAAATGGAGCTTCACAGGTTAATTTAATACTATTTTAATCAATTAAATACATATTCAATTAATGATGTCATAGAGGTTTTAGTTTAAATATTGGTAGCACTTTTGTGAGATGTAAAAGGTCTGAAGAAGCCCAAGCAAGGCAAGGAGTAGTTATGCAGTGTAAATGTGCAGAGTATCCACCCATCCAAGGTAGACACAAGTGCTACTTTTATTCTGTCCTTGATTTTGCAGAATGTTCTGGTTTCTGTCATATTTTTATAATGTTGATTTATGCTTATTATTACTCAGAAAGTGCCTGTTGCTCTGTGTTTAAGTAGCAATACTTTAATGGCCATCAGGTAAGCTTGTCTGAGATTGTAAGATGCAAATTAAGCTTTAATAAGCATACTGTTAAAGAATTGCCAGCATTGAAAGCCTTTCTGTTGTTGCCATGCAGAGAATGCTTACATAACTAGATAATGTATAAGCCTTGGGTATTGAAATGCATATGACAGTATTTGTAATAAAGGACAGGATTACATTATTTTAAGAAGCTCATTACATTTGTTGGAGACTTGCAGTCGTTTGTACACTACGTGCTTGAACTTCTATTTATACTGCAGCTAGATTCTCTCTGTGTGTGGTCCTATCACCGTGGAGTGCTCTAGTGTTGTTTTTATTGTTTATATTTATTTTGTGTAATTATCAGAGCATTTGCCCTCATTTTGCTTGTTTTATTATTTGTAACTTTAATTAAATACGCTGCCCTAGGCGCCAAACCATCATTATGAGAGTCCAATCAAGACATATTAAGTATAGAAGAAAAAAATATTTCAGTGCATTGGCTGCATGACAGCTTACTTAATAGGTAGATGGAAACAAAAAGGTTGTGAGGTATGAAAAAATAAATTACTTTTTAAATACATTACTGGAATGCCAGTCAAAATCAAGTATAAAAAAAACAAGCAGCACTCAACTCAAACCACTTCTCCTTGCACTACAGTTCTAATTATAATTTATATTCAGCTTTATTAAAGTACCAAGTAACATGCTGAACGTAGCAATCTCTGTGATCCCCCCACTTGTAAAAATGTTTCTTATCCAAAAAAGACCTGCTGCCTGACAACTATCTACTTGTTTCATGGGGAAAACATGATCAAAGTAAAAAATGAAAAGCAAACAAGAAACAAGCTCAAGATACATTGCTTAAAGGATTACTGTACAGGTAATGGACCACACATGATCGACTGGCATTCTGTTTGGTTTACAGGTAAAGCCTGCAAAGACGACTGCAAGTCTCCAACAAATGTAATGAGCTTCTTAAAATAATGTAATCCTGTCCTTTATTACAAATACTGTCATATGCATTTCAATACCCAAGGCTTATACATTATCTAGTTATGTAAGCATTCTCTGCATGGCAACAACAGAAAGGCTTTCAATGCTGGCAATTCTTTAACAGTATGCTTATTAAAGCTTAATTTGCATCTTACAATCTCAGACAAGCTTACCTGATGGCCATTAAAGTATTGCTACTTAAACACAGAGCAACAGGCACTTTCTGAGTAATAATAAGCATAAATCAACATTATAAAAATATGACAGAAACCAGAACATTCTGCAAAATCAAGGACAGAATAAAAGTAGCACTTGTGTCTACCTTGGATGGGTGGATACTCTGCACATTTACACTGCATAACTACTCCTTGCCTTGCTTGGACACATCCACAGTCACTACATGGGGGAGTGGGGTGCAACAAGTATGTCACAATTTGAGATGTCTCTGGCTGACTGTGATGGCCCTGACACATTTGTCATACCTCTCAACCTCAGAACAAGAAATATAGACAGAGCCATACATAGAAGTTGGACAAAGGCCCAAAAATTAGGACAATTTTGAAATATTGCTCTTATAAACTTAGAAAGATAATAGAATAGTAGGTCTTGCATTAGTATGAATTTTCTGAAAGGTACAAAATCTGAAACTCAAATGTCTGCCATTATTTTCTAACTCCAGTCTTTAATGATTTGCCACTAATGAAAAATGGACCAAAAATGTGATGCAAAAATATAAAATAGCCACATAATACAGCTTGGAACCTGTCAAAGAAGAGACACTTTTTAAATATTAGTACTGCTAACTTGAGAGCTGACAAAATAAAAGAATCTACATGCTTTTCTGAAATAAAAGTAATCTATAACTCTGATTATTGCAGTTATTTCTTAATTGTAAGACCTCCACATTTTCTTCCAAAATTGCCATTTTGTGGCAGGATTATTAGGGGAAGAGCAACATTTTGAGTCAAAATCGGGGACAGTTGAGAGGTTTGGATATGCCTAATTCTATAAAGCAATTTATCTGCACGTACCTCTTAACCTGTTAATGCAGGAAATCTGGACAAGGCCAAATATACTGGCAGAACATATAAACAGTACTATAAATTGTTGTATAAACTGAGACAATTGATAGAATAACAGGTCTTGCTTTAGCATGCATTTTTCTGAAGGTTAATGAAGTCTGAAACTCATTGTCTGTCATTATTTAGTGACTTAATTCCTAAATTATTTGCCAGAAAACCAAACATTTTATGAGGAGCAAACCAAAAATAAGAAGCAAAATCTATTCATTCTGTGAAAATCTGGACAGTTGAGAGGTATAGTTCAGCCGGGGCTGTCTGAGTTTGCCACCCTTCCCCCTCACAAAATCATGGTTGAATGGAGTTTCCCCCACTGCAGCCATTTCAATGAACCATTACTTGGCTATTTCACCCCATTTACCATAAACACTAATGTGCATACTGCTTTACTTCTACGATGATTTGGACTTCATTTAAAAGTTTTATTTTGCATTTTACAGCACAAACACTAAGACATCTGCTAAATATAGCAATGCAATCTCACAATGAAAACAGACTTCACATTAAAACTTCTCTACCCTTGAAACTCACATTCATTTAAACAGCATTGAAACCCACATTCAAAGAAAATACATTTTGCCAGTGGCAGATAAAGATTAACTTTGGGCTGTTTTCAAATCATGGGCCCCTTGGACACGAAACATACATGTGGTCTTTGATACACCTTCCTGATTGTATTAAACTTTATTCCTTGAACAATATAGTACAGTTGTTAGAGGATGTTTGAAATTTGTTTTGAACATTTTTCCAGTAAACAATGAAACAAAATGCATGCACCAATAATGGCAAAATTGCCCAGTTCAGAACATTTTCCCAGTAAACAATGAAACAAAATGCATGCACCAATAATGACAAAACTGCCCGATTCAGAACATTTCTATCATAAAAGTCTACTCAAACTTCTACAGTCCACCAGTATCAGTAAATATGCACAATCTCTGAAGAAGTAAAAGTCATCTTAATAATTCCACATTAAAGAAATCTGTAACTAATGAAGAGGTTGCTGCTAGCAAACAAATTTATATTTCATTGTTTCATCTACAAATAAAGTGCCTGTTGCCCTTGAGGAATAAATTGCCTAAGTTGCATTAAAAAAATGATAAGCTAGTAATATTGCAATAGGGAATGGATGGCAAACTGATAACAGGTTCATAGTTACTAGGTATCTTCACCAAAAAGGACTGCAGCATCCAACCCCTTCACAATATAGTATAGTATTAGGAATGCATCTACCTACTGTGGGAGTAGAACCCACAGCATTCTGCATCAAAAGCAAGTACACTACCTATTGTGCTATTAATAACACAAGCAGCCTCAGCATAAGCAGCGCTATACTTTTGTTCCCCTGCAGCTCTCAGCTTCCTATGAAATCTACTTGACACTCAACTGCATCTCTTAACTTTGCAGAACAAGAAATCTGGAAAAATCCGAAATTTAGGGGGGGGCAAAAGATCAAAAAACAGGGACACATTTTAAACATTGCCTGTATAATACTGGAAAGTTGTTAGAATAAAATGCTGTGTTACCACTATACATTTCACTGCCAAATATTGAACCCAGGACCCTGTGCAAAACAGTCAAAGCAACATGCCACTATGTCAAATAATCTGTTTTATGAAAGAAAGGAAGACTGAAACTTAAATGGCTACCATTTAGTGAATTCAGTTCTCACCATAGCTGTCAACATCTTAGCACAAAACATTTGAACAAAGCCAATAATGGGGGAATACAGCCCCCAAACATATTCAGTGAATTCAGTTTTCACCATAGCTCTCAACCTTGGCAAAAAAAAACCTGGACGAAGCCAATAATGGGGGAATACAGTCCAAAAATAGGGACAAATATCCATTGAGGACACCAGAGCAAACCAACACAAACACAGGGAGGACATGCAGACTCCACACAGAAGGCACCCCAGTCAAGAATCAAACTAGACAACAATTTTGAAAAATGGCAAAATGCCAAAATTATACAGATTCCAAGTATGATTAATGGTGATGGTCTTAGAGCTTTGGTTAAATATTGGGGACAACCAAAAACTCGCTTTTTTTGTGGGAAAGGGAGACATTTTGTAAACAATTGTGATAAAAAAACATGCTATTCATGTAAGGAAACTGGTCACAATGCTAAAAATTGTGAAAACATGCATTATAAATATAAGTAAACAGGACATGCATGGATGGATTGTGAAAATAGGAAAAGACCAGGATGTAAATGAGAAAGAACAATTCCAACAGGGGGTTTACAAGAAGGTTTAAGGAAAAATAATGATAAAAAAGAAGAAATGAATTATACACAAAAAGGGGAAGGAGATAGGGAAAGTGGGACAGAAGTTAGCGATGGAGAAGAAATAAACTGAAAAATGGTTAAAAAGAAAAGTTCAGCTGGGAAAAGGGTTAAAGATAGAAAAAGAAAATTCCAGGAAATAGGACTGAAAAAAAGAAAGGAATGGATAAATAAACATTTTTTTTGTAAATTAAAGACAAGGATGACAAAAAACCTTACGGTTTTATCTATTAATGGTAGTAGTATAAAGAATGTAATAAGAATAATAGGTGTATTAGAATGGTATAATAAGTTTGAGGTAGATTTAATAGTACTGGAGGATATTAGGCTTTTAAATAAAGAAGAGAGAGAACAGACAGAAGCATTATAGACAGGGGGCATAATATGGAATTTGAGTAATGAAAAATGCTCAGGGATTGTTATATTATATATAAAGGGAATACACATTTTGGATTACACTTTAATTAAACTAAGGAGATTAATGGTAGTGGATTTTAGGTGGGAATGGAAAGTGTATAGATTAATAGCGGTATAAGCATATATGATATATAAAGAAAGGGAAAATTATTTCCAAAGATACTAAATTATGTTATAGTAAACATGGATATAATAATAATAGGATACTTTAATTCTAATATAACACATAAAAAAAAACAAATAAAAAAATGTGGACATTTAGAGTTATGGAATTTGAATAAAAGCACATATTGAAGAGGAAATTATTTATTTATTTAACATTTGTTAACCGGGAAAGTCCGACTTGGAATGAAGCCAGTTTTCAGTGGATGCCTGCGATGCATGTCTTTGTAACATGGGAGGAAACCGGAGCACCTGGTGGAAACAGGGAGGACATACAGACTCCACACAGAAGGCACCCCAGCTGAGAATTGAACTGGAGAACCTCTTGTTGTGAGGCAACAATGCAACCACTGCACCGACCAACAGTGCTAGATTATTTTTTCTGATAAAAAACTATGAGAACAGTGATAAAAGAAGCAGTAGAAATATGTTTTTATGATCATTTTGATATATGGATTGAAATAGATGAAAATAAGGAACATATAAAATAGGGAAAGGAATTAAGAGGATTAATAAAAAGAAATGGAATGAAAAAGGTTGAGAAGTTATAACAGAGTTGTGGAAAAATAGTTTTCTACAAAAATTGGTCAGAATGGTGGATAACATTTAAAGAAAAATATAAAAGAGTGTATTTAATATGATAAAATAGTAAAAGGCAGAAAGAAAAAAGGAATATAGCGGAATGCAAAAACGCTACTTTATAAAGACTTCATAGAAATGAAAGGGAATATTTTAGAAAAGAAGAAGAGATTTATCAAAAGAATCAAGACAAAATTAAAGATTTGTTACATAACCAAAATTGTTTACAAGGAAAAAAGGAAGACAGTCTTATAATGAGAGAAATGAAAAATGAAATAGGAAAAATTAAAAGAGAACACAAAAATATAATGACTATAGTTGTGAGGTATGTGAAAGAGATGGTAAAAAATAAATAAATAAATAAAAAAGAATGTGGGTGGCCTCCACACGCAGTAGAAGTGAAACTTCTGTAATGAAGTGCGAGAGAAAGCAAATGGAATTATAAATGAAGGAGTGAAACAGTCAGACTGTGGTAGGTAGAACAATTTAATTAAATGTAATTAAAATCGACATACAACTCGTTGAAATGTATAATACACATAATATGATATGCAAAATATTATACAGAATATGATACATAAATACAGAAACCATTGTTAATATAGATTACATACCATGTGATGTAAATAAAATGATACTCAAGGAGAAAAATTATTTATACAGATTAAAGATAAAATGTAAAACATTAATAAAAATCAAAATAATTTCTATTCAGGAGTGTTGATTTATTCAATATTTTGTTGCTTTGGAATATTGTGATTAGCTAAAAAATACCACCACAGCTTATGAAGAAAAGTGAATGTAGACAGAATTATTATAAATGAGATATTTTAAATATTGAATACAGTACAAACAATTACAAGTCTAGATTTTTTTATGAGACTGTCCAAAGTATTTAGTATGTATGGTCATCATTCTAAACTGATGTCTGCATGAACTCAAGAGTTCTTTCACTGAGCAGATTCAGAGCTCTGATTATTTTGTGTGTGTGTGTGTGTGTGTGTGTGTCTTTGTGTGTATTTACTGAAACAAGAGATGGAGCTGTAAAACTGGCAGAGTTTGATTTGGAACTCTCACTACCTTTCTATGAGGTGAACTCATATACCGTGCCCGGTGCTGTGGGTGGAGTCTGACTTCCTTTTGCATTTCACATTTTGTTTCACTCCAAACTCACACTACCATGACTTTCAAGAAGAGCAGTGCAGGGTGAAGCAGTTTACAGAAGAAATTAATAAAGAAATGGAAAAACAAATTACAAAAAGAGATTTAGAAAAGGTAGTGATGAAAATAAATGTGAGTTCATCAGCAGGACCAGATGGTGTAAGATATTTAATGTATAGGAATTCAATACAATGACAAAAATAAATTTTGATAAGGATATTTAATGAATTGTTAAATAATGGTATTAGTTATGAAGAAATAAGTAAGGGTGTTTTGAGGTTTATATCGAAGAAAGGTGAAAATAATGAAATCAAAAACTGGAGACCAGTAATGTTGAATAATAGTGATTATAAACTATTTATGAAATTATTACAAAAAAGAGTAGAAAATAAGTTGAAAAAGCCCTGGTTCAAAATCCTAGGAGACTACTGCCTGAATCTGATTATACCGTTCAATCTCATCTGTATTATAGTGAGGAAGCATTAGGTCATTGTAAAGTGAACTTGTCCTGACTCAGCTCATTGAGATTTATCCCCTTTCTTCACAGTACTGCAACCAAAGTGACCCAATAGAAATTTAATTTAAGTAGGATGATAAGGAGGTAAAGCCAGTATACTAAGGAAGTAGGGTGTTGCCTCCTAAAACCTTTTGGCTAGCTTTGGGATGCCTATCCCTTACTCCATGGAGTGAATCAGCTGAATGGGTGCTTGTACAGGAGTCATATGGCTGGTGCTAGAACAAGCTATCTGAACCACTGGTTCTGATACTTCTCTTTGTGTACTTTTGCAGAGAAAATGGTACACAGCAAAGTTTACTAAAGCCAAATGGCAGGGAGATTTTAGATGGAATGATTGTGTGGAGTCTATTCACAAGCATCCAGTACAGAAAAACATGATTGTCTCAGTTTCGTTTTTGGCCTAACGAGATAAGTGACAAACTATATTAAAGAAAACACACTGAGCTGGTCACATAATATGTCTTTAGCAACTTTTATTTGGGAGTACATTAGGTCACCAAAGAGTGCACCACTGGGAGCAGACATAATACCTTGCACTGTTGAGAGGGGAATATGATGGATGTAGCAGATGAAAGCAATTGTAAACTAAAGCAGTCATTAGCTGAGAATGCCTTCAAGCAAACATTTACAGGCCATCCACTTTGGAAACTTATTTCGAGGGACAAATACACCTTATCACATGAATCCCCATGAGATTAACAGAACTCCTCCCTTCTCCCGTATGATTAGTTTTGCCATCCAACCATTAATACTGAAATGTATGGCACCCATGATACAGAGGTGGGGGAATTGCATCCTCTAAATTAAGCTGGGACTTAGAAGTCCCAGTAACATTTAATTGATGCAGCCCACGCTGTGCTTCGAGGAGATAGATACGTTATTCCTGTTGCCAGCACTGAGTATACCAAGTCTGACTCCTTTGTGATTTTTCAGTGGAGTTATGCTGGAGTCCTTTGTTTCTGTTTTATTTTATTTTATTTTATTTTGCTTTTGTTTACCAGGTTTGTCCAAACATATTTGATCAGAAATCTCTTTTCAGTGGAGGTCTGGGGAGAAAGGCTCCAACATATTACAAACATTTTTAAACAGACATACAGTAATATACATAAACAGACATTAATTAAAATGGATAACAATTACACATACATTTGCTAATAGATTACATTCATATGAAATAAAGGCAAACTATTACTGTATAAAAACATGCTTAAGCCTTAGTAGCAGTTGAACATTGAGCATTTGAAGGTGTGTTAGTGGGTTTGTCAAACAGATAGATCATGTGATAGTGTTTAGAAATTCAAAGAAATGGAGGCTATGGAATGAACTAGGAAGGGCAGAAAATGTTAATGTTGTAGTTAAGAGGTGAGGAATAAAGCAGTTTCATAGATAATTATATACATGGCTATCATAAGGTTTATATTAGAAGTATAGAGATGGGGCCATGAGCAGTGCCACAAAACTATGTTTATGGCTGGGAAATGCTAGCAAATCTATTCAGGTATTAGTGAAAACTAGTTGTGGGACACAGGATTCTGAATGAAGAGAAATGGTTTGACGATATGGCAAACTGAGGACAACAGTAACATTTATCCTGGAGATGTACAGCAGATCTGCTGATTTTGATAGGTGACGTTTTAGTTGCCTTTTAAATGAGATTGCCTTCTGAACGGATGTGGTTTCATAGTTTAGCTACACTACTTGAATATAGAGAGTCACATGCAGTATTAGATGATTTGGTTACATTGATTAGTGATTGTTCTCTAGAGCATAACATTCTTTTGGAGGAGTAGTGTTGCATTAAGTTGCTAAAGGATGGGCAATTTTCTAGCTTGTAGAGAAATCTGTGTATTATATTTAGCTGAGAGAGAGCTAGGGGATGTGGTACTAACTAGTATTAAGTATTAACATTTCCAGATGAACCAAACTAATAGTAAAATAGTTTGTGTTGGCTTGGATTTTTTGCATTAAAGGTTTTATTTTATTTAATTTGGTTAGTCTTGAACAGAGGAACTCAGTGGAGGTCTACAATTGAGAGAGAGAAAGGTATGATACCTTAGGGTTGGAGAGGAGATGATACATTTCAGTTGGTAGATACTGCAAAACTTAAAGAATTCATTCCTGAAGAAGGTCACACCTGACTCAAATACTTTTAGACCCATCACATTGACTAGCAGTCTATACAAAATCATGTAGAGAATTTATAATTGAACTTATTTAGAATGAAGCAGAGGAATAACTTCCCTTAGATATAGAACAGTATGCATTTGTTAAGAAGATGTGTTGCTTTTTGAATGTTGTGGCCTTCTTTGAAGAAGAAAGATCAGGACTTATTGATGGTCTGACAGTAAAGACTGCTTATATTAATTCTACTAACTAATTTCACAGTATTCTGGATAGGGGAATAACTGACAATTTAAAAGAATGAAATGTCAATCCATATGACATTCAGTGGTTGTGAGACAGGTCAAGCAACAAGACACAAGTCAGTGTTGGGATTGTCTGCCTATCTATCTACTCCTATAGGGGTTACCAGTTAAGTCTTTTGAGGATCTGCACTAGGACCTCTTCTTTTCAGACCATTCTTCTGATATAAAACTTTGAAACAGGATCTGGATAACCACACTGATGACAGCAAGGTGGGTAAAATAATTACTTCAGTAAGATATGTTGAAGTTCTTCATATGACAGTCGACAAAAAAATGTATGCTTAACGATGTAGTGCTGACCATACATACAATGCCAGCAAATGCAGCATTATAAGAGTTTGCAGAAAGGACATAAATTATGATACAAAATGGTGCCATCAGTAAACACATAAGAACAACTTAAACGTTGACCGGTGTAATCTACTAAAGTCAGAAAAAACAGATTCTATAGCCCATTTAATTCTAGAAAGCATGACTGTTTAGTCTCAGGAGAGAATTGTATCATGTCATAACTCACAGATCAAATCCATTATGGAATAAGTTGTTGCATTTTTGATGCCTTTGAATAAGCCTACACATGGAATGCACCACTTGAGAGGCTAACACAAAAATCAGAAAACCTATTACTAAAAATAAATGTCAGTAACAGAACAAGTGACACATTATATAACACCATATGGAAAAATCTTTTGCTTAAGAAGCCAGCCTTTAACACATTGCATGCACACACACACACACACACACACACACACACACACACACACACACACACACACACACACACACACACACACACACACACAAACACGACATAGTGTTATGAAAATCAAGTTTCTTGAAGGCGAGCTAATTATAAGGTTGTCAATCAAACTTGTAAAGCTATGGCCATATTTATTTAATGTATTTATTTGTTAAGGAGGGGCCAAGCAGACTACTCTATTTCTATCCCTTTTATCCTTAATCAAGGTCACAAGAGCAAGCTAAATGCAACTTGTATGGGCAGTGTTGCACAGACACCAGACAGTAGGTTTTGTGGAGGTAGAAGGAAGATGGGAGTATGTAGGAAAATCCTGTGCAAACACAGAGTGAACATTAAAACTCCACACAGACTTTGGCAGAAAGCCAAGACTGAAGCCTGCACCCCCAGAACTATGAGGCAGAGATTGTAACATGTGAGCTGCCATACTGCTGATCGCAGGTATTTGGGTACCAGCACAAGCCTGAGTATCTTCAGCAAAATGAATGTTGACTCCTGTGAATCTACGGCTAAAAAAGGCTCTTAATAAATAAATATTTATATCAGTCTTTTACCAGTAACAGTGTTAACCATCTGATCTTTATTAATTTATTAAACAGTTAGTGGATAGATACAATTTTATTCCTACAGTCATTTAGATAATTGCAAAGAGTGATACTGACAGATACAAAAAGGCATTGAAAACATCGTTAGGATCTTGTTTGTTGCTCAGTTTTATTCAGCCAATATATGTGTCACACAAGATCATCTTTCTGCTATGAAGTACAGCTCCTATTACTTCTACAAAGTGAAAGACTCTTTCACTGTGCTTCTCTATTCATGACTTTTCTACATTACTCTCTCTGAGCCAGCTGCTGAAAAGACACATAACTATACCGAGTCAGTAACTATAGTACCCAAGGGCGCATACTGCTAAGTATGTGCTGCAAGGGTGTCAGAAGTCTGTTATGTGCATACTATGCACCCTGATGGGCATATCAAGTGGCTCACAGTGCTTGATATCTAGAGAAAACATTCCAAAAAGGATCATGCGGAATAATTATACCCAGTGCACCTAAGGTAACTGTTAACTTTCAGGTCAACTAATTTACAGGAGATGACATGGCATTAAACATAATACTATCCACAGAAATATAGTATGAAAATATAGCATACTCTAACATAAATTATCAAAAGAGGAAAAAAAAGTTACACCACCATTTAAAGATTGTATATTTGATAAAAAAGGAGAACACTTCTTACAATAACTTTTCCGAAGGTAATGAGAGTTTGTTGTACCTTTTCCCACAATTCCAGCAAAAATTCATATGTTAATGCCACAAATGTGAGATATCTTTATGGGCTATAAAAATGCAGATTTTGACTGAGTGCAGAAAATTAAAATTATCAAATGCATAATAAGCAGTGATTTCTTTCAGTTTTTAGGTTTGTATTTTAACAAGTTTACCTGACGTCAAGTACATTTTTCACAAAAGCCTGTAGTTTATAAATAAAAAATATATAAGAGCTTGCATGAGTATAACAGTGTTAAACATGTAATGAACACAAGTCAAAAAGGAAATAAAATAAATAGTGAATTAGAATTTGAAAGTCCGAAAGGTCACAATAGTTGTTGATAGTTCTCTATGCACTCTCATTTTCAGAATAGGTAAGCTGCAAGTATGAGGTCAAATATGCAGGAATACCAATTGCAAAACTAGGTAAGCAATGCACTTCAGACTCATTATGTTTACCATTTTAAAATGTTTGCCCATATTTTCAGTATATCCATTTTTCAATTCTGTATAGAGGTGTTTAAAAAGTTTGTTGTTTTATTTATAAGCAATTTCACAAAACAATAACAGATGGGCTTGTTATTCCACCTAATGCTACCAGTTTAATATGTCACAGACAAAGATACAGTGTCACAATCCACTTTACTGCTGCCAACTAATATGCAATGAAATTCGCCTTGACAACATATGGCAAATACACACTTCTGCTTGAGGTTGTGACCACCACCTGCCATATCCACATATTCTCTAAACTGAGAGAAACAGAGCAACATTATAATCCCTGACTTCTAAGGATCTCCCTGTCAGTTTAAGAGCATTGTCTTCTGGTGTAGTCTCACCAAGAGTCACTGAGACTTAGACAAAGTTCCATTGCATGCACAGACAAACACACAGTGCTATCTAGGAGAGGTTAACAATACTCCACTAATGCCAACAGCCCTGTTCTGCCTTTGTAGTAACTCACTGCCACTAGTGAGACCAATCTAGCACACTAGGTTACTGTTTTCCCTTAAAACAACCTAACTCAAATTGAATAATTTGGTAGCTATGGCTGAAATACTCACACTTCAAAAGATGGATACTGACAGTTCATATTTTACCAGTACTGTAAATACACATATACATAAATCGCCACCAGCTACAAGCTTTAAATGTTGGATTATGAAATTATGCCTTAATATAATTAACCATGGGGTAATTCACTTTAAAAATTAAATATACAGTGGATAAACAGTTGAACTGAGCTGTTAGTCCTCCAATCTACCAGCTAAAGTTTACTAGACTCCCTCTTTTAAAAATATTAACAACTGTAAAAAAATGACAAACAATGTATTCTAGAAAAATAGCTCTTAGTCCAAAAAAGTTGACTGCACAACTCAAGGACAAGGTAAAGATTGACTGAAGTTTCAACAGTTGAAAGAAGAAATTAGGGGTTGCAATACTTGCATTATTTCCAAAGAAGCATTCTTTAATAAGGCAACATTAGGAAATATAGCTAATATGGTTCTGTTTTAAAAACCCTCCTTTCAAGAGTTCCAGTGCTCTTATTTATTGGCAGTGTCAGAATTCAGAACTAAAGCTTCCTGTTGATGCATTGCTCGACACTGAAAGAAGCTCTAGTCCATGTATGGCAAACTGGAAAAAAGCTCTGATAATGTCAGCCTGATTGTTTGAGAATAGGTTCATTTTCAAAGGCATGCTGCAGCTGTATAAAGAATAGCTATACTTTTTTGTATAGTTTTACACATTTGCTTTTCCATATTTTACTGGAAAGACAACTGCATTTTATGTAGTTTAGTGCATTTTTATCTAAAATAGATGTTAAGAACTTTCAGTATCCTCAATCTGAAACCAGAAGACTGGCAACCGTTAATGTTGTCAGACAGCATTTACTTTACTGATCTCAGACTTTTATCATTCCCAACTTGTAATATTATTATTATTTCCCCATCCTTTCACCCAGCCTATTTTATGATGTGTTGTTATGAACTGAAGAGGAGACATTTTTTCATATCCTGTCTGGAATCTGATTATCTATTGTAAATATAACACAACAAGTTGTATAGTCCTGACCTATTATAAAGATCAGAAGCAGTGCGTTTTTTTTCTCATTTCAAGCATTCAAATGTAAGTTTCAAACCTGACAGCTGGACTATTGAACCAGGGTTAGGATGTCCCTCTAAATAATCAGTGATGTGAGTTCAACAAGTGTCTCCGGTGTATATGTATCTTTAAATTTCCAGACTTGACATCGTAGTGCAGATACAATTTTCTTTGAGACATCAATCTGATGTTCTACCTACCTGTTCAACTGGAAGCTAATATGGACATAGGCCAAGTGACATGTGTCTAATAAAATGAAATAAATAAATATTTCAATAAGTCTGCCCTAATGATGCCCCCAGCCAGATTATGCCCTTCACACGAATAGGCGAATATATGGCATTTCACCTCCTTTCATTTTTATGAAATGTTTGTCCTTGCCCTATTCCTCCATGGCCATCAAGCCCCTATCCGTTTTTGGTGCATTTGTCTTTCTTTACAATTGAAGGGTACAAAAATGGGGGCATCTTTTGACCCCATTTATGCTGACCTTTTCATGGGCTACCTGGAGGAACATATTATATATGACATCAGTCATAATTTATTTTTGGATGAGGTAGACATATGGCATAGGTATTTAGATGATTGTTGGATGGTGTGGAGGTCAGATTTAAATTATCTGACTGAATTTGTTCACTATTTGAATGAAAACAAGTGGGACATTCAATTCACCATCAAATATGATGTTAATCGGATATCCTTTTTGGATGTTGACATTACTAAGCAAGACAGTGGTGCTTTAGCTAGTAATGTTTGTCTCAAACATCCTCAATTTAATACCATGTTACTTGCCTCTAGCTGTCATCTCAAACACATTATACATAATATTCCTAATTCCCAGTTTTAAAGTACTCTGAGAATTTGTTCATCTGAACAAGCTTTTGTACAAAAACAAAGTGATATGGTTATTAGATTTTGCCATGGGGATATAACAGAAACCATATAATTTAAACCAGTAATTATGTACAAAATCAAGAGAGGGCTCAAGTATTACAATATAAAAATAAGGAATTTAATGCTGAGAATGCTATCAGATTTATTACTAGCTATGGGCATAATACATCTGTTTTTATTGATTTAGTACAGAAATACAGGAATATTTTATATGATGATAAATTGTGTAATATTTTGACACCCAGATGTCTTTTTTCATTCAGAAGAAGACAAAATTGGGTGGTTTATTTAATCATTACAAGAACAAGTCAAGTTACACCAACCCACATCAAACAATGATTGGTGGGGATATTTTGGTGGTTGTGTCCCTTGTGGTCACTGTTCATTATGTGAATTTGTTTTGAACAGTTTAATAGTAATTATACTTTGAGGGTTTATAATATCAATGTATTTGGCAATTGTAGTACGGATTGGATTATATACTTAGTTACAAGTAAATGTTCCGCTTTTTATGTGGGACAAAGTTCGCAACCTTTTAGAATTCATATTTCAGAACATCTGAGTGATATTACGAATAAACATATATCCAGTGCTCTGTACAAACACACCACTGGACATCCTACTGCACAAGTTTTGTTTATTATTGATAAAATTCAGAGTGCTAGGAATAATAAGGCAGGATTGCACAATATTTTGAATAAAATGCAAAAAATTTGGATTATTAGACTAGGTGGGTTTTTCTCACCTGGCAAATATTTGAAGTTAACAATGACTTTTATCTGCAAAGCTGTGAGAAGAGTGTTACTGGTGAAAAGAGACTTAGAAATTATTAGAGACAGAAGGATGAGATGTTGGAATCATGTGGCAGTACACATTTTAAAAACAAGGCAGTCCCACAACATAATAGGGTATGTCAGATGTACTTGAGATCTGTAATTCTAGTGAAAACTCAGTTGCTTTTGGTTGAAGGTATCACTTAGGTCTTGAGCCTTGAGAAGTAAACCAGGAAAGTCGTAAGATTGTAGGTGGAAGTAGAGAAGAGTACAGTAAGATATCACAAGTATAACATAAAACAGGGGAGACCAACGCAACCTGTACCTGATAATTAATTTGCTAGTATTATCAGACCTTAGACATGAAGAAGTGCAAGTAAATCTGTATTAGGAAAAGAACACAGGAATTTCTTGAGAGAAACTTAAAAATACACATACCTCTTTTCTGAGTCTTCCTATTTTTATAAGGAGAAGAAAAGTGCAATTTTATCTATCCTGAAAGAAAAGTTCCTGGTCCGGATGGGTTAAACTCAGGGTCTCAAACTCAGATCACACAGGGACTAAATCAAGTTTTCCCCTCCAGAAGGGGGCCACAACTCTCCATACACAAGGAAAAAGTGAAACATAAATTCATAGCCTCAGTTTGAGGGGGAATGTATACATTTACAGTCTCTGGGTGGTGATGCATAAATTCATAGCTTTTGGAGGAGCTAAAGTACATGAATGTTAAAAATGTCACTATCCCTCAAACCCTGACTCTGATCCAGGTGACCAATGTTTGTTTACCTGCATGGGTGCTGGAGGGGACTGGACAGGGAGAATCTGAGTTTGTATCCAGCTTGCCCATCCTGGGAGTATGGAAGCAGCTCTGGTTCACTGATAGGGTAACATCTAGAAAGAGAGAACTAGGTGTTCCACCTGCAAGGAATTGGACAGCTGGGCACAAGCTGCCAAATGTGTGAAGGCTCACCTGCTAGCAGAGCTAGGGAAAGCTGCTGCTGCAAATGTTAGGAACAACAGGAAAGTTTGAGAGGGGAGTCTGTTGGGTTGGTTAAACTGGCCTTCTTGCTGCTGTCCAACTCTCACTTCCTTAGGGAACAAAAGAGCAGATTAAATACTCCAGCTAGGAAATGAATGGGCCAAAGAAATGGAAATACCTTGGCTTTTGCACCAAGAAAGGAATGGATTAGTAAAAATGGAAGCAGGATATGTCACCAACGAGCAAGATCCTGGAAATGAGCAAGGAAAAAAATGTTGCTATCTCTCTTCCACCATCACTTGGCTTAGTTTGGATACTTACATATTGCAACATTTTGCACCATATTTGCAACTAATGCATCTGATGTTTTTTAATTATACCAGTGTCATTAATACTAATTTCATTCACCCTACGTACTGTTTCTGTCATTTGTTGTTAATTATATTCCAAAAACACAATATATTTGTCCCTCTGCATATGTGAATTCATCTGTTGTTTACTTATTACTGACACATGTGCATCCTTTCTTTATTTCATAGTGTTCCCTTTCTACCAGCTTACTAATGAGTCAACCTGCTTTCACATAACTTTGGAATTCTTTACTGAAAACGTATTTTGAACTCCCACAAAATGACCAGATAGCTATTTTCTTATTTAATTTCTTCATCCTGGATATAGGGAGCAAATACCAACGTTACCTGTGACTAGACCACTCCACCAATTTCCCAGTCAACAAAGCTGATTTCTCACTGGTTTAGACCTCTCAACTGTCACTATTTTGGAGGATTGTTCATATTTTCAGACCTAATTTACCCTGCATAGGATGCCCTTATTTTTGAATGTATTTTCCTATTTTCAGGGTTCATTTACCCCTTAACACAATTTTCTGAATCCCCCTCATCACAAGTGATTTTTGAAGCTGTCTAGCACATAGAAAACCAGACTACATGATCAACATACTAGTGGCAACAATAATTTTAAGAAAGAGGGCACACATCTTACATCTTCCTTTTTCTGATGCAAAAATAAATGACCTTGTGTGACAGAATTTGTAATAGATAATTTAAATCTGCAGATCATACACTGTCTCTTTGATGATGTGCTTATGTTTTCCATTACTTTTGTCACTCTGCTTTTTAAATGTTTCAGAGTGCTTTCGTATATTCATATTGGAAATGGGAAGAGTCATTTGCTATTTGTATTCACATTTTATGCTTATTAGATATCTAGATTTTTAGCTGGATGCACCTACTTTTCAATGACCTTTGTTCCTATTTTCAACGACAGCAGGTTGAGAGGTATGTGCTGGTTTAGTGCAGTGGCACGCACATAAACAAACGAGAAGGTAGAAATCAGAGCAATCAGTAGTCAAAGCAAAGCAACTATTCCTGCTAAAGCTACTATGAATATATTGCCCATTTGTAGGCCGCATCAGCAGCGTTTTTTGATGGCTATACATCTCATGCTTAAGGACTGCATGTGGTCCTGGGTATGATAGTTTCAAATAAAAAAAAAGCGAAAAGCCACCAGCTGGAAATCCAACGAATAATTTATTGAGATAACAAACAATATTAAAAAATCACGATATATAGGAACAGTAAACGCTTTTGTTTAATTAGTATTAAACTTCATCAGACAACCTCCATATAATATCATTTCCTTTTATAACTTCCTATCACTTTGAAAAAGCCCGCCAAATCACTTTCTAAATACGCGCATGCCTAGTTTATAAAAATGCGGAAATAGAAAATGAGAAACATATTCTCTCAAATTCATGTTTATCCTGTGGAATGAATGCTAATAAAATAAGATAATTTAAGCATAAAATTCATATATAATACATATAAAACATCTAAAAATGGGGGTTAAATTATTAATTCTTAAACTCTTAATAAATAATTATAAATATACATAGATTATAAATAAATATTTATAAATACATACATTACTATTATTATAAATTCCCCAATTTTATAAATTATATTATATTAAATTATATTATATAAAAGAATAAATCTTTAATTTTCTTCCTATCTAATGCTTTTAATTTTAAAATTGGCATTATCGAACTATGATCGTTTATTCCTGGCCATGAATCAGCCTGCAATTTAATTTGCCATTGCAGCTCTTTTTTCTCCAAAAATATCCCCCATGGACATTTATCATCTATTTCAACATGATCAATAGCCATAAAATAAAATTGATGATTTGTGTATTCATTAATATGTTTCGCAAGGGCATTATTTAATTTATTTTTCTTTATAGAATATTCATGTTCATAAATTCTTAGCGATAACATTCTCTCTGTTTTTCCTATATAAAATGAAGGAGAAGAATTACACATATCTAGATAGACTATTGCTTTGGACTTACAATTATATTTACTTTTTAAAAAATATTTTTTATTTCTCAGAAAAAACTATTGCCTTCTTTAATTTTATAACACCAATTGCAGGCTCCACATTTATTCATCCTCATATTTAAACTTTTATTAGTTGTTATGTTAGATCCATTTTTAATATATCTTTAAAACATCTTCCTTTTCTATATACTATCCTGGGTAAATCAGATAAATATTTTTTACATTGTGGATCATCCATAAGAACTGTCCAACTATCATAAAATATTTCTCTTAGTAAATGATGTTCTTGAGAATAAGTGATTATTAAAGCTTTAGTAAAGTCATTATTTCCATTATTTATTAGGTCATTAATATTATAATCATAAATTATACTACATGTATTATTCCGATCAATAGTCTCTAACAAAATTTGTTTTCCCAAAATAGGCTTAAAATGCCTGCTTTTTCTCTTATTTGTTACTTCCAATATTAATGAATCAACTAATGTCTTTGGGTAACATTTATTAATAAACATAGTTCTTAAAAAATTGCATTCTATTTGAAATTCATCGAACTTAGTAATCATACGAGCAGCTCTAACCAGTTGTCCTTTCACTACAGATTTTTTCTGATGTTCAGGATGAGAACTATTATAGTGAAGAAAACTGTTCGAATATGATTTTTTTCTATGAATACTTGCAATATATGTTGCATTTTGTAAATCTTTCGTAAGTTGTACATCTAGATAATTGATACTATTTTCATTAATGTTCCATGTAAATTTAAAAAAATCTGTAGTTTGATTAATATATATTAAAAATTCATTTAAAAATTCTAAAGTACCATTCCACATAAGACAAACATCATCTTGGAAACGATGATAAGATTTAATATATTTAAAATATTGACTGTTGAAAATGTATTTTTTCTCCCAGAAAGCCATTACGACATTTGCATATGTGCCCCCACAAGGGAAGCCCATTGCTATACCTTTTTTCTGTAAATAATATTTTTTATCAAAAGTTAAAAAATTGTTATTTAAAACGATTTCAAGAAGTTCTATTATCAAATTAATTAATTCTTGATTTAAACCTCGTTGAAATAACAATTCACTAATCCATTCAAGTCCTACTGTTTGAGGGATAACAGTATATAGATCACATACATCTATAGTTACTAAAATATCTTCATTATCAAATTGAACTTCATTCATGTGCTGTAAAAATGTCCATGAATCTTTGCATATATGTTCTTCATTCTTAATAATCTTTTTTAGTTCATAATCAACATATTTAGCACAAGCTGATGTAATAGAATTCCGACCATCAACTAATGGTCTCATCGGTGTATCCCTCATATTTTTATGAATTTTTGGGTTCCCGAAAAATATGGGAATTCTGGGAGAGATAATATTAAGATAATTAAGCAAATTAATATTTATACGTTTTTCTAAAAATAAACAATTTCAATTGATACACATTTTCTCATACAATAAAAGTTTTGGATGCAAAGGTGGATTAAATGTACTACTAATATTAAATTTACTAGATTCATTATAAATTTTATCATGGTATAGTAAGGAAAAGTTTATTTTCCGTAAAAAAAGTTTTAAATCAATCATAACTGTAGTAAAATCAAAGGGCTTTGATGGAACAAAAGTATACCCTTTAGCTAACAAATTAGCTACATCTTGAGTTACTTCAAGCTCTGACAAATTGAAAACTTGAAAATCACCTCCTTCATTGGTTATAATATATTTATGATCTTCATAGTTTACTACTTTCCCACTAGTAATTTCAAAATCAACTTCCTCTCTACGTACATTAAATTCTTCTAAGTTCATACATAATAAATCATCACCCATCCTTATATTGTTAGTATCCATTAGTATATCTTGCCCAACATATAATTCATCTGAGTTCACAAAACGTGAACTACTTAAGTTCTCCAATATTTGTCCTTTGGTTTGGCTCCTTGAAACTCTGCTGTTGAATGGTTGAAATATGGGTTTTTATTTTTTAGTCTTTACGATCTTCTTAACTCTGGAAATTCGTCATCATATGTTAAATCGATTTCTTCCACAAAATTCCTATGTTGGTTCAAATCTCTGCGTTCATCTGCCCTATTGTCTTTGTTTGATTTGTTATTATTGACATATGGTTTATTCCTTCTTTGAACCCCAGGGGGTTTAGGATATGCTAAACCATTAGCATATTGGTTAAGGTCTCTCTCCAATTTAGTCATTTTACCTACTTTTAACCTTCCAATATATTGTTCAATGGAATTATATATTCGGAGCATTTCATATTTTATGTTATCAAAGGAAACATCAGATCTAATGTCTTTATCAAGTTTATCTAGTTCAATCACAAGTTTATCAATATCCATTTGATTATATTTTATGATTAAGTTAAGTAATTCTTTTCCACTTTTGTCAAACAATTGCAAAAGATCCATATGAAATGGAGAGTTATATACCAAACCTGAAGGGAAGCGCCAAAATCGTAATCCCTTAGGTATGATATTATGTTTAATACACTCTTTAAGATAGGCGTTTTCTAATTGCAATTTTTTACATTTTAATAATTTTTCATCATAATTATTAAGTTTTGAGTCTAATTTCACAGTACCTTTACTTGCCTCCTTATGAAAGGCAAACGATGAACCAAGCCATTCATTTAGAGTGGGAATCTCGTCTTTCTTGTTATCTTTATTTCTAAGTCCGTGGCCCAATGGCCGAGATGATAGAGTGCCTCTATTTCTATTGTGTATTTGCGACTCAGTATTAGGTAAATGATCTTCCGAACTGTTTTTGGAACCAATATCTTTATTTAGCTGGTTTCCACTATCTAGACATGTTGGCGTTAAATTGTAATTAGAGACATCAGCGGATGTCCCTCCGGGCAAACACCTGTTTTCCTTGTTATTTAGCACTCCATTTAGTCTCTCATACAGGCTATCGATGTGCTGAGACAACTTTAAAATTAAAGCTGTTAAATCTCCAATCGACCCTTCGGTCCTATTCGGGACATCTTCCAGTTGTACGGCAATTTTGCTAGAGTTACTAAACGACATATCCAAAAATGAACTAAGCACAAACGAAAAACGAAGCGAAAAGCCACCAGCTGGAAATCCAATGAATAATTTATTGAGATAACAAACAATATTAAAAAAATCACGATATATAGGAACAGTAAGCGCTTTCGTTTAATTAGTATTAAACTTCATCAGACAACCTCCATATAACATCACTTCCTTTTATAACTTCCTATCACTTTGAAAAAGCCCACCAAATCACTTTCTAAATATGCGCATGCCTAGTTTATAAAAATGTGGAAATAGAAAATGAGAAACATATTCTCTCAAATTCATGTTTATCCTGTGGAATGAATACTAATAAAATAAGATAATTTAAGCATAAAATTCATATATAATACATATAAAACATATCTAAAAATGGGGGGTTATTTATTTACTATTTTTATTTTACATTTGTTGACCGGGCTAGTCTAGCTGGAGATATTTCCATTTTCAGTAGAGGCCCGAGGAGAAAAGCTCCACATACTTAATAGTAATATAGAAAAAACAAAGCAATAAGAGGCAATGCCACATGCATTAGGAAGGAATTAACATAACATTGTACAGTAAACCATCAGGATTAAAAAATTGTGGAAGATAACATTTACATAACATTTGGGTTAAATTATTAATTCTTAAACTCTTAATAAATAATTATAAATATACATAGATTATAAATAAATATTTATAAATATTTATAAATACATACATTACTATTATTATAAATTCCCCAATTTTATAAATTATATTATATTAAATTATATTATATAAAAGAATTAATCTTTAATTTTCTTCCTATATAACGCTTTTAATTTAAAAATTGAATTGAATTGAATGAATTATATGTTGGGCATGATATACTAATGGATACTAACAATATAAGGATGGGTGATGATTTATTATGTATGAACTTAGAAGAATTTAATGTATGTAGAGAGGAAGTTGATTTTGAAATTACTAGTGGGAAAGTAGTAAATTATGACGATCATAAATATATTATAACCAATGAAGGAGGTGATTTTAAAGTTTTCAATTTGTCAGAGCTTGAAGTAACTCAAGATGTAGCTAATTTGTTAGCTAAAGGGTATACTTTTGTTCCATCGAAGCCCTTTGATTTTACTACAGTTATGATTGATTTAAAACTTTTTTACGGAAAATCAACTTTTCCTTGATATACCATGATAAAATTTATAATGAATCTAGTAAATTTAATATTAGTAGTACATTTAATCCACCCTTGCATCCGAAACTTTTATTGTATGAGCAAATGTGTGAGTATCAATTGAAATGTTTAGACAAATATGTGAAAGTAGCTACTAGTGAATCTAATTTATCTTTTGAAGAACAAAACATTCTAATAAATCTAAAAAAACAAGAAGTTAGAGTCATGAAGCCAGATAAAGGAGGGGGAGCTGTCATAATGAATAATGAAATGTATAAATATAAGTTAAAATCAGTTTTGGAAACCGATACATATGAACAGATATCTATTAATGAATTAAATACAGCTTATAGAAAAATAAATTCCCAATTATAGGATTTATGTTTAGAGAAACGTATAGATATTAATTTGCTTAATTATCTTAATATTATCTCTCCCAGAATTCCCATATTTTTCGGAAACCCAAAAATTCATAAAAATATGAGGGATCCACCCATGAGACCATTAGTTGATGGTCGGAATTCTATTACATCAGCTTGTGCTAAATATGTCGATTATGAACTAAAAAAGATTATTAAGAATGAAGAACATATATGCAAAGATTCATGGACATTTTTACAGCACATGAATGAAGTTCATCTTGATAAGGAAGATATTTTAGTAACTATAGATGCATGTGATCTATATACTGTTATCCCTCAAACAGTAGGACTTGAATGGATTAGTGAATTGTTATTTCAACGAGGTTTAAATCAAGAATTAATTAATTTGATAGTAGAACTTCTTGAAATCGTTTTAAATAATATTTTTTTAACTTTTGATAAAAAATATTATTTACAGAAAAAAGGTATAGCAATGGGCTCCCCTTGTGGGGGCACATATGCAAATGTCATAATGGCTTTCTGGGAGAAAAAATACATTTTCAACAGTCAATATTTTAAATATATTAAATCTTATGATCGTTTCCATGATGATGTTTGTCTTATGTGGAATGGTACTTTAGAATTTTTAAATGAATTTTTAATATATATTAATCAAACTACAGATTTTTTTAAAATTTACATGGAACATTAATGAAAATAGTATAAATTATCTTGATGTGCAACTTACGAAAGATTTACAAAATGCAACATATATTGCAAGTATTCATAGAAAAAAAATCATATTTGAACAGTTTTCTTCACTATAATAGTTCTCATCCTGAACATCAGAAAAAATCTGTAGTGAAAGGACAACTGGTTAGAGCTGCTCGTATTATTACTAAGTTCGATGAATTTCAAATAGAATGTAATTTTTTAAGAACTATGTTTATTAATAAATGTTACCCAAAGACATTAGTTGATTCATTAATATTGGAAGTAACAAATAAGAGAAAAAGCAGGCATTTTAAGCCTATTTTGGGAAAACAAATTTTGTTAGAGACTATTGATTGGAATAATACATCTAGTATAATTTATGATTATAATATTAATGGCATAATAAATAATGGAAATAATGATTTTACTAAAGCTTTAATAATCACTTATTCTCAAAAACATAATTTATTAAGAGAAATATTTTATGATAGTTGGACAGTTCTTATGGATGATCCACAGTGTTATCTGATTTACCCAGAATAGTATATAGAAAAGGAAGATGTTTTGAAGATATATTAAAAAATGGATCTAACATAACAACTAATAAAAGTTTAAATATGAGGATGAATAAATGTGGAGCCTGCAATTGGTGTTATAAAATTAAAGAAGGCAATAGTTTTTTTCTGAGAAATAAAACATATTTTTTAAAAAGTAAATATAATTGTAAGTCCAAAGCAATAGTCTATCTAGCTATGTGTAATTCTTGTCTTATATTTTATATAGGAAAAACAGAGAGAATGTTATCGCAAAGAATTTATGAACATGAATATTCTATAAAGAAAAATAAATTAAATAATGCCCTTGCGAAACATATTAATGAATACACATATCATCAATTTTATTTTATGGCTATTGATCATGTTGAAATAGATGATAAATGTCCATGGGGACTATTTTTGGAGAAAAAAGAGCTGCAATGGCAAATTAAATTGCAGGCTGATTCATGGCCAGGAATAAATGAACGTAGTTCGATAATGCCAATTTTAACATTAAAAGCATTAGATAGGAAGAAAATTAAAGATTAATTCTTTTATATGATATAATTTAATATAATATAATTTATAAAATTGGGGAATTTATAATAATAGCAATGTATGTATTTATAAATATTTATAAATATTTATTTATAATCTATGTATATTTATAATTATTTATTAAGAGTTTAAGAATTAATAATTTAACCCCCATTTTTAGATATGTTTTATATGTATTATATATGAATTTTATGCTTAAATTATCTTATTTTATTAGTATTCATTCCACAGGATAAACATGAATTTGAGAGAATATGTTTCTCATTTTCTATTTCCACATTTTTATAAACTAGGCATGCGCGTATTTAGAAAGTGATTTGGCGGGCTTTTTCAAAGTGATAGGAAGTTATAAAAGGAAGTGATGTTATATGGAGGTTGTCTGATGAAGTTTAATACTAATTAAACAAAAGCACTTACTGTTCCTATATATCGTGATTTTTTAATATTGTTTGTTATCTCAATAAATTATTCGTTGGATTTCCAGCTGATGGTTTTTCGCTTTGTTTTTCGTTTGTGCTTAGTTCATTTTTGGATATATAGTTTCAAATCACTTAACTAAACACTGCATTTTGCCAGTCTTTTAAATTCATAAGCCTGAGTACGATGCTGTCGTCTTTCGGCTTTTCCCAGTTAGGGGTCGCCATAGTGGAACTCCGGTCCACTAATGATTGGCAGTAGATTTTGACGAACGCCGAGGTGCCAGCTCGATGTTCAACCTTCAATGAAGGCACGCCCATTTATGCATGTCTTTCGGATGCCAACCCAACCGTGGGGAGGAGATGCAGACCCCACACAGAAGGCAATCCCCGCACTCCAACCGAGAATTGAACGGGAGAACCTCTTGCTGTGAGGCAACAATGCTACCGTTGCACCACCGTGGATGAATGATGGTTTTATTTAGATGCAGCCAAACAAATCCTAAATGAATCATCTCATGTTTTAAATATGACCATAATCTCTAAGCAAGGAAAATATGCCCAACTTGTTTCAAACAATAAGCTCATTTCCTTCAACTGAGGTGTTAAAACATAGGTTATACTACTGGCAAAGCATCTTCCACTAGTTCTTCTCACTGTAAAAGGTCATGGACAGGCAGGATTTTTTCTCCAAAGGTCAAGCCTACACAACATAAACAATGTAGGATACTACAGAACTAGCAAAAACAGCATTTGTTGATTTGCAAAAGGCATTTTACTCTGACCACTGGATGTTATTTATGGAAAGTCTAGAGAGAATTTGTATTCCTAAAAACCTTTTACAAGTAGTTCAAGCATTATATGTTGAACCTTGGCCTACAGTTTTTACCACAGCAGATTCATCCTGTAGCTTCATTGCTTTGAGTTTGCTAAAGTCACACTACAGGGTTACCTACTGTTCCCTTTCCTCTTTATAATGGAAGCAATACCTAGAAAGATTTTATTGGGTAATGCAGCCTGCAAATATATTTTTGCAAATGCCACAATCCAAATATTGACATGCTAATGCTGTACAGCTTGTTAAAGAATTGTGCAAATTTATCTGGATTTAAAGTTAGCAAAATAAAAGATGAAATGTTTCATGCAAATCAGCCAACATTTTAACTCCAGAGAGTAATGCAGAATTATATTGTAGGTAAGTTTTCCAGATATCTAGGAATACTACTGCAAAAGGTTCCTTTGAAAATGTTGGAACTTAACCTTAAATTGGTTTTGATAAGATGCTGATTTGCTGCCACACCAAGAGAAACCTGTAAGGGAAGAAGCGGTAGCCAATGGAATAAGTGGGGCCTCATTTGTGTGATGCATGAAATGTCTTAACTGCAAGATTAGGGAACTCATTTCCATCATTTCTAGTTCATGTTACTTGTAACTGGCATCCATCTGTCTATACATTCTGTTGTTAGCTTGGAATATGCATAACCTACTCTAACCATCAGGACAAAAAAAAAAAAACTTTGGCTCTTAGCAGTCAGAATGTTACACTAGAAGTAGAGCTTGACAGCTTCATGCCGGGATTATAACAGGTACGGAGACTGAGGAGTGACATTTCCTGGAAATGGTATACGCACACTGTCAGTGTGTGGCAAGAGTCATGTAACTAACCTATCAGGCTTTTCTGTTAATTCTGTTTGCAAGGTGGTCTGATGCCTGATAATTTTAAAAGAAAAATTCCTAGGTTCAGCAGGATTAAGGGGATGCAGTCTCTCTTACAAATAAAATGAATGATCTATCTGTCTGCTTGTCTGTCTGTCTATCTTTCTATCTTCCTAATCTAACCTATCTGCCTACTGATCTTGCTGTCTGTCTACCTATTTTATGTATATATCTATGCACCTGTCTGGCTATGTATCTATTTCCTTAAATTGTGTTTTTTGTTCACATGGTATGTTGGTCGTGTCAGTCACCTGGGCACATCATAAGGTTTCAAGCATTGCCTTATGTTGCTGTATGCAGGTTGCAAGAGATGCACACAGTTAGTGATTTGAAGTTCCTTCACCATGTTCCATAGCCATGCATATTTATCTATTCCTGTGTCCTATGTTAATGAATTTGTCTGTGAAAGTGTTGCATTTGTGTTTACACAGCCCACTGATTTACTAAGGTCATTCATTCATCCATGTATGCAGCCTTACTCACAGCCATACACATATTCCTTCATCAGTGTGTTCGCACTGCGGTAGATATGATGCTACATGCTCATACATTGCCTATACGCCTGATATAACATAGCATCATGGAGGCAGTATTGTAGCTCCACCTCTTTTCTATGTGAATGGCATATTGTTGTCATGCTGGTTTGTTTGCAGGGCAGGTTGTTTCATAATTATTGTCATTTAAATACTTGTGTCTTTCAGATCAAAAACAGAATACAGAGCAGAAGCCCCATGAAGGAGTCCCATTGGTTACATACCAGCAGGTAGGTATGTCAGTAGACTGGCCTGTCCAACCCATATCTCTCAACTGTCCAGATTTTTGCCTTATATTTTTGGTCTGGTCCTCATAAAATGTGTGGATTTCTGGAAGATCACCAATTATTGATGCTACTAAATAATGACAGACATTTGAGTTTCAGATTTCATATTCTTCAGAAAATGCACGCTAACACACATCCAGTTATTCTAGCAACTTTGTAAGTTTATAAGAGCAATATTTAACATCTATCAGTATTTTGGGGTCTATATTAGAACACCAAAGTTTCAAAACTTTGAGTGTTTTAATATCGAACCCTATTAATCGAAAATTTAAAACATCGAACATACATTTTTGAAAAAGTTTGGCAACCGCCAAACGAAAGCGCTTACCTTATTTGATTGCTTATCTTGTTTGTATGTTATTTTAAATTTCGGATTTATTGTTTCTTGAAATGGAAGTAAAAAGGATTATTTCAGCCAGTTCGCAGTATTTTGAGTTTCATTTAAAGAGAGTTCCTTGGTGTGGGTTTAACAGTACCAACTGGTGGGAGGACTCACCACTGGGCACACAGACCAGAATGTTCTAGTACAGACTATTCTGCACTAGATTTCATATAGTGCAGGACCCTATTCCCTTTGAGGCTGCAGTGGTGAAGTCCACATATTACCCATCATTATATCTTAATGATGTTAAAGACCCAGGTGACAAAAAATACTCTAGCCCCTTCTCAGGTAACACTGCTAACTACATTAACCACCAGGATCCTTAGCACAGGAAACAGAAAGTGTCTGACAAGATGGGAAGTTCTCATGTGTTTTTTTTATGCTTCCTCACTAGCAGCTATAGCCAAGCTTCCTCTAGAAGATGCAGCTGCTGACATTTGATCCATTCAGACTCAGGGACTGCAGTCCTTAGAGAACCTGTTGGAGAAGAACACAACAAATGGCTAATGTACTAGCACCTATATATGGCTGTAAATAATGTACTTTTGAAGAAAAAGTTGGCTTCCCTTGTAGTGCTTGATCCTTTGTGTGGTTTATTTAGCCTAGACATTTTTTCTATGTATTTTTCTCCTCAATGAATCATTAATCCCCCCTAACACTGGGGAATCTGAGCACTAGAATGACAACTGCTCAGAAAGTCATGGTTGTGTGTGTGTACCCTCACCTGGCAATGAGGTCATTAATATTAGGCCCTAGCCCCACCCCTAGTGGCTGATGTGGCCACTCACATCAATTCAAGAGCCTGCAATGCCATCCCCTTGCTTGTGCATGTGCTTACCCACATGCTTTCTGAGGGCCAGTGTTACCAGCTTGGTAGTCTCAAGCCTGCATTTCCAGTTGTAGCTGCATTTTGGCATCCACAAACTTCTGTTTGCCAGTGGTAACCAGCTAACTGCAGCCCTTCTTCCAAGATGGGTAAGCTGGCAACAGCCACTCACTCCCACTTTGTGCAGGCTTCTCCAGCATCGAGCCACTGTTCAAACTTAGTTTCGTTGGAGTCATAGAGGTTTATCCCACTATGTAATGGAGTTAAACTGTTCAAAATAGGTTGTTGTTGAAATGCACATGCATTTAAGTTTGAACAGTAAGGCTATTTAGTATATTAATGCACCAGAAAAGTACTGATGCTGACACAAATGTAGTTTTTGCACATACCTGTTGAGCTCTAGCCATGCTTATTCACTATTCTTTTTACTTACACTTAACCAATGTGTGTGTGTGCATGAATTTGTAGGTTTATTTTCTGTATGGAGGAATCTCAAGTAGATAAAACATACCTGCTTGACTATGATTCATAGTATTGCTTGCCTAGGTTGCATCCTGTATAGTTCTTTGACATGGTAATATAACTCTTTTAAGCTTCGCTATTAAGTTGCTTATAAACTTTATTGTAAAGTAGCTTATAAGCTTCTTTTAAGATTTATTATTAAGTTGTTTGTCAGCTTTAAGGAAGCATGAAGGAAGATTTTGTTTCTGTTGTATAGTTTTCTCGGGTTTCACAAAACAACTGTTTGTTGAAAGCAAAAAATACAGAAGTGGTTCTGTGGCACAGAGGGACCCTGTGGCACAAAGAAATAAAGCCCTTTCCGTGGGAAAAAATTTGCTGATCTCTTCCTTCGATATTCTGTGGTTTCATGCATTTGGGTTCAACAAATGAGTGGTTGCTATTTCTAGCGTTCACTCATGTAACAGGAACCCTGTGATTACTCCAGCTCAAAGAAAGGGCAAACAATGTACACAAAAATGTATTTTGCTATCTAAAGTTTATTTTCACTTGTTTTAAACTTGAAGAACAACATACACTAATGTCTATGTATTGTTGGTAAAGGATTCCTGTGTTTAAGTTTTTAGGTGTTATGGTGCATTCACACATAGGGAATTCACACACATACATTTCTTTCTGTTTACTGTTTTTATGAAATATACACATGCAAACCATTTTGTTTCATAGGTGCGCTCAAGTCCTATGTCCAGATATGGAGTATGTAGCAATGTCCCATGTTTTATGCAGCTCATTTCATAGCATTATTTGTTGTCATTATATTTTCTGATATGTGGGCTTTTCTAAATTACTCTTTATGCACTTTGCTTCCTATGTAAGTTGAAGTGCATTGCGATCACGTTGAACATTCCTGTGTCATTCTATACAATACATAGTTAAAGAAGCACTGTTTAGGTGTCCTGACCTGATGGTGTGATATGCATTTCATTCTGTGCACTATTAGTAATGAATTGACCATGGCTATAGGTGTGCACTATTAAAGAGTTATTGCTTTCTAGTATGTATTGTGTACTTTTGTTATGATTCTTCCTGCAATTCTGCAGCACTTTTTTCCACATATTTGGTGTAGATGGTGATTGAGTTTATACTGTTTTCTAATGGCATCTTAGTATAACATCAGATTGAGTGTTTGCCACTAAACAGGTCATTATATACCATATAATTTAAAATAAAATAAGGGCCAAAAGGTATTACATACTAAATCTTTTAACAATACTTGCTTAAAGTGAAATAAGATTTTCATAAAAAAACTTTTTTTTTTGCCAGAAATAACTCATAATGTTTAATCATATTTTTGTCTAAAACATGCACAGAGGTCTACTTGTTTTAATTAAAAAAGTATTAACAAAAACAATACCACATTTGCAGTGGGAACTTGGTATCAATTTAATTGTGACTTATACCAGATTTTATAAGTTAAATGTTCCATGCTTAGTGAAAGCTATTTCTATCCTTCGCTACAGTGTCTTCTTTTATTTTAGATAGTGCTGGGGTGAAATTTTAGAGTGCAAATAAACTTGAAAACATATTAGTTTTCATTTTAAATTGAACACATGACTTAATCCTCAGTTTTGTCAGTCAGAAGGTATAAGATAGCTTTCATTTGAGACAAGCATAGCTTAACTATTGGACAGCTGCTATGATGTGACTTGTGAGCCAAGGTCAGAGATCCTGGCAAAATGTTTCAGCTAAATGTGCATAATACTTAAGTATGCTTAATTTTGATATTTAAACAAATACATCATTTAAGATGTTAAGGATGTTACAAGCTAAATGCTTATAATAATCTGAACTGCATGTGTTTTTGTTTTTGTTAGTCCATTAGGAAGTAATATATAAGTGTAAAATTTTCTCACTGAACTCAGAATACATGATGTGTTGTTTTTTAAGGTAGCTGGATTTATATTTTCCCACTTGGAAAAGTAAATACATTTAAATGGATTTGCTGTTCATGTAACTGCAACAAAAGGAAATGACGGAGATTCATGTGCACAGGATATGAGAGATCAAGGACTGTTTACTATGCACATATAAACAGTTCTTGTTCCTTCATATCCTGTAAAGCCGCACTAGAATAATTATGATAATCTTAATCCATTTCACTAGTTTTTATTACGTGTGAAGTGGACAGGATTGTAACTCATCACTTCTGTGACCTGTACCCTGTTGGTTGGTGTTACACAATGAAATTCATCATTAGTGCAGTTTCTGTTAGTCTTCTGACAGTGATTTAAGCCCTTGGGGAATTTTCTTTTCTTTTCTTTTCAGTTAAATGACCATAAGAATAACATAGAATGACCATGAGCTCAGCTGGTTCTATTAGAATTGAAATAGACCATTAAGTGACAATATCTTATGAAGGGCCATGACAAATGGTAAAGGTCACTGACAGTGCAAAAGAACTGATGACTACTCTCTCTTGCCACAGCCAACGTGAGTGTAAAGAACAGATTAATGCTGGTCAGATTAATCAGAATTTTGTGCCCTACACTGCATTGTTTATTGTAACAGATAATGGAAGTTTGTAAATAACTGCATTTTAAGAATGAACCAATTTCTTGTGACATAATTTACATGTCTCATGCAGACGTGGAGTAGCACTGTACAACTGTGGCTGGGTTCCTGGGGTCAGACAACCATACAAGGATACAGCAATTGCAAAAAGGTCTTCAGGAGAACCATTCCACCCAAAAAGTAGATCCAGTGCTCTGGGTGGAAGTTATCTCTAAATGGGTACATTTCAAGTTCAGACTTTAAAAGAAGAGGGTCTTCTGTGGAGGTTATATAAACAGTCTGAGGCAGCTGATCCTCAGGAAATGTGAAATTATTGAGTGTTTTAGTTTTGGCTGAATTGATCCTAGCTAATTGAAAGGTGGCTGAAATGGCCTCAGTAGTACAAAAGTATAAATGGAATTAGAACAGCTAAGAACAGGAAGTGGCCCCAAAACTGAAGGAAAAGACAAAGAATGACAGGGAAAAGTCAACAATTATTCAACACCATTATAAATGTATGATGAGTTCCAAAGCAAAATGGAAAATTGAGGAAGAAATTTAATGGATCTGCAGTATTAGTCCAAGGATGAAAAATGCAAGACCAGGAAGGAAACTGCAGTAAATCTCTAGGTATATTTAGACTTAGGTAAAAAGTACTGAGGAGCACAGGAGAAAGTCCTGGCTAGGAGAAATGCCTGGCTAAATGTGAACAGCAAAGCACATTGGTGCATTAGTACAATGGCAATAAATAACATTGGTTATAGTGATACAGATGAATTGACATGAAAGATTATTGTGAATGGTATGGATTGCATCCACCCAATTATTACAAATAAAAAACACAAAGTAAAGGATAAAAGTATATACTGTGATGGCACTGATAACTGAAGCAAGCTCCAAGAAAGTAAAGTGCACTAAGAAATCATCTACATAGGTTGTACCTCTAGAGAATGTATGCTTCCTATAAGCTCTAATCTAGGATAAGCAGTGAAGCTGTGATTTTGGAGACTGCTCTTGCCCATGGTTATGCATTTTATGATGCATGATTGCATGATTTACTGATTTTTAAAGCCAAGTGAAAGGAGTGTATATTTCTCAAAGTAGATGATGTAATAGTAAGGCACATTCTGCACCAGTGTGTGTGTGTGTGTGTGTGTGTGTGTGTCTGTGTGTGTGTGTGTGTGTGTGTGTGTGTGTGTGTGTGTGTGTGTGTGTGTGTGTGTGTGTGTGTGTGTGCCTCTGATAGAGTTCCTATCACGTAGTCAAATTTTTACAAGTTCGAACCTCACATGGTCGAGACCATAAGTTCAAATTTATAAAAGTTTGAGCGTTTCAATGGAAATCTCTATAAGTGGAGGTTTCCATTTTGTTCAGTGGGGTGCAATCACAGATTTGGTATATTTAAATAGTGGGGGGGGGTGCAGGGTGGCTTGCCCCCCTGTTTAAAACAGTTTATTTTGTTTTTGTTTTTTTTTTTTTATCCATAGTCGAAGTTTTGTAACTTCGAACATAATAGTTTGAACATTACGTGTTCGAAGACTTTGACTATGTGATATAGACCCTTTCTGATATATGTATACATGTATATATGTGTGCATGTATGTATATATATATATATATATATATATATATATATATATATATATATATATATATATATATATATATATCTATATATCTATCTATATATATATATCTATATATATATATATATATATATATATATATATATATATATATATATATACTGCGGTGGTGGTGCTGCGGTACCATTGTCACCTGACAGTTAGACGTTGCCCATTCAATTCTCAGTTAGAGCGTCTTCTGTGTGGCGACATGCGTGAATGGGTGTTCCTTCATTGAAGGTTGTGCATTAGGCCCGGCAAGCCAGCATGTCAAAATCTACTGCCAATCATTAGCAGACCGGAGTTCCGCTGTGGCGACCCCTAACCGGGAAAAGCCGAAAGAAGAAAGAAAAAAAAAATATATATATATATATATATATATATATATATATATATACACTGAAAATAATTGTATCTTCAATCTATTAACACACAAAAGGTTAACAACAAAAGGTTGACAATGGAACTTCGACAAAGCAATAAGCATGCTCCAAGAAATAACCCTGGGATATATAATACAAAAGAACATGTTTTTAATGGGGCAGGGCTACACTCAGCTCACTCCTGTTAATTAAATGTTCCAACTCCAAGATTGCACAATACTGGGAAAGGGCATATTCCCTAGCTCCATTATTATGCAAATGTAGATAAACTAAACCACCATTCAATCAATTTAATGCAACCCCCCCCCACACACACACACACACAAACATTTATCTATATATATATCTATCTATATATATATATATATATATATATATATATATATATATATATATATATATATATTTATTAAAATCTAAATATTCACAAAAAACCTAGGTTATAATAGCTGAGACATATTCTTCTGATAGGACGGACCTTGATTGGCCATTTTGGCAGAAGAACTTAAAAATTTATTTGTTGAAGCCTTTAAGGATAAGTTAGATTAAAGCAAACAAAAGGTACTATGGTCTAATTTTGAAAATACAAGAAAATATTTAGGAAACACCTATAGAATATTACAAAAATAAGTAGGAAGTTTACAGGGTGCATAGTTTTTCAGCCAATTCAGCTTGCAGTGATTTCCTTCAAATATTAAAGGAAAGATTCCACTAAGAGCATAAAAGCCATGGTGGTGCAGCAGTTAGCATTGTCGCCTCACAGCAAGAGGTTCTCCTGTTCGATTCTCGGCTGGAGCACCTTCTGTGTGGAGTCTGCATGTCCTCCCCACGGTGGAGTGACGTTAAAGACATGCAGGTAGATGCGCGCCTGAATGAGCATGCCTTCTTTGAAGGTTGGGCATTAGGCTGGCAAGTCAGCACTGTAAAAATCCACTGCCAGTCATTGGCAGATGGAAGTTCTGCTGTGGGTCGCCGAAAGACTTTTTATTCCGCTAAGAGAATAAGATCTTAGAAGCAGTGCTTTCTGGGTGATGCATAGAAAAACATTGGTATGGAGTAATAATGTGGAACAAAACATAGAAGCCAAACAAACTAATGGGCATGCCGTATCAGGATTAATATACTAAAACTGTAAATAGGAAGTGCAAAAAGAAAATGAGTGTAGTGACCCCAAAAGAATTAGCAAAATGCTTTAATCTAGAGAAGATGCATCTTGTAAACAGGAAGGCATTGATAACATACGAAAGAGACAGGTGAAAACTGAGAAAGGTTTACAGCAGACCTCTCTTCCTAAACTGGCAGATGAGTCACAGTTTGCATGACTATTATTAGCTCCAGTAAGACCAGTGACCCACTGTTAGGCAGTAAGTAGCAGTGGTCCCTGATAAGAATGGAAACAACCCTCAGATATATGTCCTAGGTTATATGTTCATATGTGTGTAGTAGGCAAACAACCACTAGGGCCTTTTTAAGCCTAGCCATGCATCCCAAATCCCTGACAAGTTTGTTGCATTGTTAGAGGTCTATTGAGGCATCATCGAGTAGACACAGATTCATGTGTATCAGTCATTAATTTACCACTCCTATCTGCCAAAAACACATTATTTATTGGAGGAGTGGATGAGGATTTGCGGCCATATGTTGTCATGAGGGGCTATTTTAATGAACTTCCTACAGGAAGTGGGACCAGAGATGTCTATATGAAGGCAGAATACCATATCCTTCTTGAATCAGCTCATGTGTTGACAGTAACTGCATGTTAAGACAGGGGAAAGCAGACAGAGAGCTGGGGCTCTTTTGAAAATGTTTCCTGGATCCGCGGACTAGGGTCAGACAAGTTTGTAGGAGGCTTAGATTTTTTCTCATGAACTACAGGAGGAAATGAATATACTCCTCATGAGCAATATCTGTTTTATCTAGAAGCATCAGAAGTTACAAAGGGAATAGCTGCAGATTTGGTACACAAGGGTCTATCAGGAGTTTAGTTCAACAACAGGCTCTCCAGTATGACAAATTCGGAAGTCTGATAGGTCATAACTTCTGATCATTGATTAATAAAGCAAGTGCATGTCAAAAATATATCCAGTCATATCAAGCTTGAATAAAATCTTAAATAGACTTTCTCCAAACACAAAACCTTTATAGATCTTGATGTGGCCCATGGGATATAGTGCACATTCTTGCATGAAATATTACGATAAATTAGCCTTTACAGTAGGAAATAAATAAAACACTTGGTTCACTTTCTTCAAGGTTTCATAAGCTGAATGTTTTTTTTCATAAAGTCTGAGAGAAGACTTTGGCTACTGTTGCAATACACTGGTTGAATTCCTATCAATTACAGAACTCGTGAAAAACATTTGGGGCCTACCTACTGCTTTATCATGCAAAACACACCACAGATGAAACTCATCAAAACAATAAATTTTCCCAGCCTTTTTTCATGGTAAAATAAAAACTCCTGCTCCCCCTTAAGTTATATAAACCAACTATGACTCCCAGAACATTGAAGGAAGGGAAGAAACCAGAAGGAAGGGAAACTCATTGTTTTGTAAATTTTGTCTGAGGTGAGTTTTGCCATGATAAACAGTCTTATACCCATTTTGGGGCACATTACTCTATGTGCTAGAGGCATTGCACATTGAGGGGTTTAAGAACAACCTAAAAAAATTTAACTGGGGCAGGTAGAAGCTTGCAACCTAGGACACATGACTTCCTAGCGATTATTGTCTACAGAAAGAACACTCATTCAGGATATGCTATAAACAGTTACCGCAAGGCAATGAAGAAAGTAAATGATTATTATATTACTGTCAAAATTTTTGTCTGAACACCACTAAGCTAAGTGAGCATATTAAATGGCTAGTTTGGGGAGGTCTATGAGTGTACAAAGACATCATATTGGGATTGGACTAGGATCAAGCATATCAAACAAATCAAACTGTTATTTTCATCATGGTAGCTGTGAAGTTACTGCACTATTTAAAACTTTTTAAAAGCATTGCTCATATGAATTTTACAATGTTGTGGTTACCCAGGATTAAGGGAGAACAATGTGACCCATAATTTGGTATCCAAGAAGGAAGCAATTGCAACAAGCATGTCACAATGTCTAAGGGTACTGAATTGTGCAGCTTGGGCTCTACAGGTTAGCAAACCTGTTGCTTTATTTGGAGAAATAATTTTGCATGTTCTTCACATCTTGCAGACTTGCTGATTACAGGGAAGTTAAGGTCAGTTTCTCATACTTAGAGGGTTGACTACAAAATAGAATTAGTACTGAAATTATATTTCTACAAACAGTGTGAGGCACAAGACAAAATTCAGCTGCAGGTATTCTGGGAAAAGCAGATGAACATTTACATTAAATTCAGCTGGAGGTCAATTGGAAGACTGTAAGTTTAGGATCAAAGAGAGAAAATAAAGTTTGTGGTAGAATAACTGGATGCCTACAGTGCCTATAGTCTGTCGTCAGATAAGTAGTAGGTGGAAAAAGGCTGAGGAGAGTCTTATTAGTTTAAAGTAAGAAGAAAAACAAAATATAAGCAATGGAGTGGATTCGGGAGAGTTTTTGTTTACTTATTTATTTGTTTATTTTATTTTATTTTCTTTATTTGACATTTGTTTACTGGGGTGGTCAAATAAATAAAATAAAAAAAAAACAAATAAATGTCCAATAAATAAATAAATACATAAATAAAATAAATAGATAAATAAATAACTCTCCCAAATTCACTCTATTGCTTATATTTATGTATGTAGATATGCATGCATGTATGTTGAGAAGGAATATGACAATTTTTGCTGCAGTAAATCTAACATTCCCTACAACTTGACAAAAGGAGAATGGAAATGTCTCCAACATTTGGGTAATAAGAAGGAAATAATATTTAAGCCGGTAGACAGGGGGGGGGGGGTAAGTTGGTTGTTATGCATTATGCTCATTATTTAAAAATGTGTTTGAAACTTCTGGATAGCTGGGAGATTTATGCTATAGTAAGTGTAGATATGTATAAGAGAGCACTAGAGGAATATAAAGAGTTAATGCATAAAGGTTATAGGCTTAATTGTTTTTTATTTGAAGATATAGACTATAGGTTTAGTATTAAAAATTGTAGTATGGCTCATTTTTTCTGTTTACCTAAAATTCATAAAAATTTGGAGGATCCCTCCCACCCCGGGTCAACCTATAGTTTCAGCTTGTAAATATATTACTCATAACCTGTCTTGTTTTTCACATGAGTATTTATTACAGGAAGTGTTGAAATTACCTTCTTATATTCAAGAAATGTTTGATTTTATGGATAAAATAAAGGATGTGATTTGGTCAGAAGATATGTACTTTGTAGTATTAGATGCAGTTATTTTATATACCAGTATTCACCATAATTTTGGGCTGGAAGCTTTATCTTACTTTTTAGGTGATAATCCCAAAGCATATTTTATTGTTGAATTAATTGCCTTTTGTTTGAATAATAATATTTTGAGTTTAATGGTGTTTTATATAAACAACTTCAAGGTACAGTCATGGGGGCAGCTTTTGCCCCCATGTATACAATTTATTTATGGGTTTTTTGAACAATTTTATATTTATAAGAATGATTTTTTTTTAGGAAGTATATAATTAAATATTTTAGATTTATTGATGATTTTATTTTTATTTGTAAAGGGGGATTAAGTTATGTTGATAGTCTTTTTAAGTTTTAAATAATAATAGATTTAATTTGAATTTTTATGGTTTACAAATATGTACCAAAATTGTTTTTTTTTTTGGATATACAGATGGAAGGTGTTATGAATATAGGGATTAAAACTAGAGTACATAGAAAATTTCAGGATGGTTTTCGTTTTTTACATGAGCAGAGCTGTCACCCTCCTCACACTCTTAAAACTCTTCCATATGGGAGTTTTTAAGACTGAAAAGACTATGTAGCGAAGATAAAGAATTTAGACAGGAATTGGATGTAGCTATACATATGTTTAATGAAAGATGGTACAGCAAGGATTTGCTATGGGAATGCCAACAGAAAGTATGTGGAAATCTTAACCCAAGATATGATCATTATGGGATTAATGAGATTTGGGTCAAAAACAGTAACAAGGATAGAAGGCTAGGGAACCTATTTATTTTGTTACTAGATTTACATTGTTTTCAGATAAATTCATTAATTTGGTTAAACAGTTTTGGGGTATTCTAATGCAAAATAAAGACCTGATTTTTTATTGGAGGATTAACCAAGAGTTTCATGTAAATGTGACAGGAATCTTAGTGATATTTTGGTCCATAGCAAATTCCTTATGTCAATTGTGAATTGTAGTCACATAATAACATCTAGAGGTACAAGTTCCTGTGGGAATGTTCTGTTTGTCCTTATATAGTCAATAGTTTCCCAGTTATCAATGGGAAAAGATATGAGATTTAAACTAGTTATAGTTGTGATAGTGAGGGAGTAATTTATGCTTTAAGATGTTCATGCAGAACATTTTATGTAGGAGAAAGTAAATGGTCCTTTACAACTAGGGTTAAAGAACATGTAAGGGACATTAAAAAAGGAAAAATAGAAAGCCCCATAACTATACACTTTTGGTATTATCATAATGAACAGGTAGATGTTTTACAAGTTACTGTTTTGGAACAAATTCATTGTAATTTTTATGATGTATTCGATATAAAGAGTAAGCTCATTAAAAAGGCATCGATGTTTATTCTTAAATTTGATACCATGTCCCCCAAGGGTCTGAATAATGAGCTTAACTGGAGATTTTTGATTTAATTATTTAGTTGCTTTATTGCTTTATTGTTTAATTATGTAATTAGTGGTCTTGGTATATTTGGTGAAGTGTTTTTACAATGAAATATTGTACTCTGTAAAGACAACAAAGTCAAGGCACTAGAGAAGATACGTTTTCTGTTTTAATAAAGTGTATTTAATAATATACTGTCCATCCAGTTGGTTGTTTCACTATATTGGATTTTTATATTGTGGTTGCTATGTATGTATGCATTCTTCAGTCTCTAAATCCTTATGTAATGCTGCCAAATCCTTAGCAACTGGGTCAATAGCAATTGCAAATAAATATTTACCCAACTTGGTTACTGCTACATATTTAGAGCAATTTTTTAGTTTAGCATGCATGTTTGATTATTGAGAAGCTAGAGATGGGACACAAGATGGTGCTGGCAAGATGTCTAAAGACAGAAAAATGAATATAGATGGGTACTTTTGTTTTTGGTAAATGACTGCCTTCAGATAGAATGCAGCCATGTAGTTTTGGTCCAACTAGCGGTAGCATCTTATGAGATGCATGCCTTTGTTCCTTTATACTCTTTACTATTGCTAGACATATTACTGTAAATATTGGTGCTTTGTTTGTAGAATGTAAAAGATATGTCTATAAGTTTTTGGAATATGGATTTTTGAGTGTTAAGAAGTTATTTTGTGGTATGCATCTCTGAGGGTATGCAATTTTGTTTTTTTGTTTTTTTTTGTCTTGTAATTCAATGAAAAAACATTTGATAAAATATGAATAGATGAGGAAATCCATGGACATGTAAAAGATGAAGCATTATCTAATCCAAATGTACACTTGTTTGTAGATGGGTCTTGATATTATGAGGCAGTAGAACCACATACTTGATGTGTTTGATTAATTATACTGTCTAATCAGAAGGTGAGGTTGTAGTGAATGGACAAACTCGTGCCTCTAAAGGAGATGGAGTGAGAAGTAAAAGAGGAGTAAGTGAATATTTCTGCAGATAGTTGATGCAGCACATATTATAAATAACAACTTAAATGCCTGGCAGCAGAGGGTGGTAAAGCATTTAGATGTCATACAGGCACAAAACGTGGTTCTTGTTAAATAATGAGCCCATCAGAAAAGTGTAGGTTATTCGAAGCAAGGAAAGCAAAATTAAATTTTAGTCAGTAAATTGGCTAAGTATTTATTTGCAAATGCTATTGATGTGGTTACTAAGGATTGGGCAGTATTGCATAAGGATTTAGAGAGTTTTGGTGAAAAAAGCGCAGTTAGAGTTTAATGGTCTTCTTAACTGAAGATCTTTTCATTTGATGGGTTGAGACTTTTTCTACCTGAATGTTCAGATACTGTCATGAAAAATATCAACTGAGGAAAGTGTGCTGTAATACAGAGTCCATATACAGGTGGATTCAGACCAAGTTATACATTTCTCAGGGAAACTGATACAATGTATGTATAAAGCAAGAAATCTGCAAACTTTATCATCCCCAAAGTTCAGGATTAATGAAATATATGAATCAAGCTTTTAATCAGAAATAGCAAAAATGTTAGTGGATACTAGGAAAGGGATGGACTCATATTTTATTTACTTTTTAGAAGACAAATTCAGCTATTCTAAATACCACTATAAGATTAAAGTATTCTGATGCAATGAAAGGGAAAACTATGAAACTGCCTGCTGGGATAGTTAAGAGAATGGGAAAATAGACTCTTTAGAAAACATATCAGAAAATACATTTTCATGTGTCAAAAGCAGTTACAGCACCCTGAGCAAAGAGTGGGGGATTTGGCTAGTTTTGTTTTTCGGGTTAAAGAACTGGCTACAAATAAAGATTTGCTACCTTGGCAGGATTGAATACTAAATGGATTGGTCCAGATCCTGTCCTGGTAGTTAGCAGCATTTGAGTCTGTGTAGGAGTTTAATTTGGGAGTCAGAGGGAGCACTAATCATAGATTATGCCCTTTCCTGCATCTTCTGTAAGACTGGAGGGGAAAGTGACCCTTACTTCTGTTTGCAATAAAATATAGAAGGTGAAGTTTTCCACTCTCTGAGGAAGAGACCAAAATAAGCTAATCATGAATCAATATATGCAGATGTTATTTTGTACCTGATAAATCCAAAAAAGATCATCTTAGTGTTGTGGAACATTTTGAAACAGTTTCAAGTCTTTTCAGGATTTCAAATTAATAATGATGAAACAAGTGATACAGCCATAAATGATGTACCCACACACAAATTGGTTCAGCCATACCCATCTTTATGGGGACATGATAAGATGAAGTATTTAGGCCTATGGATTAAAAGGGCTTCTGTTATGGCAGCTAAGGATATGTGGGAAGAGACTAAGCAAAAGATAATACAAAACCTGAGAAACTGGAAACTCTTATTTATGGATATGGATAGTAAGATACAAGCACTGAAAATTTGTTTAGTCTCTTTAGTCTTGTATAAGGGTCACGCATACATTTATCAGCTGAGGAGATATTGTAGACGATAATTAATAAAGAACTGAACAAATTTATCTGGGAGAGAAAGAGGGCAAGAGTTAAATAAGCTGATCCTTACACTAGAACAAGATTAAAACAGATAAAGCCCTTTTCTATCAATCCTCCTTAAACTCATCCCAACACAATTCTAAACAGTTCTGGTCCACAATAAACTCCATACTCCACCCAGGAAAACTAAGCACCCCTTTACCTTCCATCCCCACCTCCTCCAGTAGTATAGCTGACTCTTTCAATAAACATTTCACTGAATCCATTCTATCATTGGCCAAAGAACAACACTACACATCCACTACCCCCTCTCAAAACCCCAACCCTCCACCCCCTCTTTCACCTTCTCCGCAATACCCACCTCCTATGTAAAAAAACTTCTGACTAAACTCAAACCCACAAAACTTGCAGCTGACAATCTTCCCACAGATGACCTAAAAATAGCTGCTGACACCCTAGCCTATCCAATTTCCATATTAATTAACTGCTCCATATCAGAAAGCTATGTACCTATTCTGTAGAAAATTTCATACATCATCCCCCTACACAAAGGTGGCTCCACCACTGACCTTTCCAACTACTGCCCCATTGTCATCTTTTCCCCTCTCTCCGTGATCCTTGAGAAATGTATTAATTCTCAAGTACTAAACCATCTCCTAGCTAATAATCTCCTCTCCAAAACCCAACATGGCTTCAGACCATATCATAGCACCACCACTGCCCTGCTCTCCTTCACAGACACAATCCTACAACATAAAAGCAATGGCTTTTTCTCCACTGCTATATTTCTGGATCTATCAGAAGCTTTTGACATGGTATCTCATAATAAATTTCTTTCTGTGCTCACTACCCACTCTTTCTCACACTCTGCCACCGACTGGACCATAGCTATCTCTCTGCCCAACAGCAATCAGTGGTTTGGCAAGACCAGCAATCCCCTCATCTCTCCATCTATCTCGGGGTCCCCCAAGGCTCCATTCATGACCCTCTACTATTTTCCCTTTTCACCAATAATCTTCACACCGCCACTAAACTTTCTACTCTCATACAATATACAGATGACTCCACCCTCATCTGCTCTGCCCCCACTTTACTAGCACTTCAAAAGATCACACAAGAGTCTTTCTCATCCATAGAGAACTGGCTTTCCAATGCCCATCTTCTACTCAACCCTAGCAAAACCTAACTCTTTATTTTCTGCCCCTCCAAATCTAACCAATCTCCTTCCCACTTCATCATTCATGCCATAAATGACACCATCATCTACCCATCAGAGCACACCAAACTCTTTAGTGTGGAGACTGACAACAATCTCAAATTTGGCCTACACATATCTCTTACCATAAAAAACTTACAAAAAACTTGGGGCACTATATAGAAACAAACAATACCTAACCAAGACAGCCAGTACCACCATTGCCAACTCCCAACTAATCTACACATTACTCTATGCTTCCCCCATACTCACCAACCTTAGACTGACAGACCTAAACAGACTTGAAACATGCTACAATAAAATAGCCAGATTTGCAACTGCCGCATCCTACCGAAGCCACCATTATAGCCCACTTAGGGAACTTGATTGGCTGGAACTCCCACAACTTCTTCACCTAAACCAGCCCTCGTTTGTCCACAAACTAGTAAACCTGCCCCACAAGATCCCATCTCTTCAAAATCTACTCCAGCCTTACTCATTCTCTAGACCCCTACGATCCAGCAGCAAAAACCTACTTCTTACCACCAAACCCAAAATCTCAGCAGGACAATCCCTATTCTACTGTGTTATCTCCAAACTATGGAACGACCTTCCCTCCTCTTTAACCAAAATACCATCCACCATTCTATTCAAGTCTCACCTAAAAACTCACTGACTCTGCCCCTGCTCCAACCCAAACTAACAAAACTCTTAGCATATATTAAAGCACCATTTCTCTATAATCTCAATCCAATTTTATACATGCTTATCAGCATAATTCTTACTGTTTATTTATTAATCACCTCGTTGTAACAAGTGTAGTACTCAACAGCCATTGTATATTTTTTCTCCCTATTGATCTATGTACGCAACATGTCTTGTTTTTATGTAAACTCATTTGTTATTTTAAATGTTACTATTGTAACATTTGCTTATCAATATCTGTTGGAGCTTTTCTCCCCGGGGCGCCGCAGAAAAATGACCTGCATCCAGTCGGAATGTCCTGGTAAACAAATATAAATAAATAAATAAAGATGGTTTAGGTTTATCTGATTTGAAGGGATATTTTAGAGCTACATGGTTAAGGCTCATATACATAACAAAATCGGAAGATTATAATTCAAAGTGGAAAGGGATGATGATGAAGCATGGGGAGGTGTGTTCAAGAAAAAGAGAGAAAGAGAGTGCTATTTTGGGATGCAGATCCCCAAGCAGAATAACAACAACCATACAGAATATTATATTTATAAACAAGCAAAAAGTATTCTAAGAAGTAAGTCAATACAAGAGTGGAGAAAGGAAATTTTGCCAATGGGGATGACTGCAAGTAGGCGTACAGGAAATAGGCAAGAGAGGGCTGGAATTTACTGGAGAAACCTGGCAAAGGAACCCAGATATTGGGAGCAAATAACTCAAGCAGGAAAGGTAATAGAGTGGGATGAGGCTATGAAGACATTTGCACTACAGGCCAGAGACTGCCTTCCCTACCAGGGCTTGAGCTCAGATTACAGGCAAAGAGAAAGGGATAGGGGAATTTTAACTGAAAGATCTGCTCTGGTAGAATTTTTAGTTGGACCTCAAACAGAAGCGGTTGTTAAAAAAGGATAATTAGTAGAGTATATACAATATTGTATGATAACTATAAGAATCAATCAGAGGAGGTTAGAAAAGACTGGGAAGAGAAACTGGAAAAGCAATTTACAAGAAAATAATGGAAAGACATGTGTATGGCTCCAAAGTATGCAACCAGGCCCAAAAAGTTTAGGATCTTTGGTTGGAACTGCTTGCATAGGTATATTTATACCCCAAGCAGACTTCAAAGAATTTTTCCTCAAGTAGACAGCAAATGTTGGAGGTGTGATGGAGAAGAAAGGGGGACTAGGAACATATATTTTGTGAATGGAATGAGTTGGCATATTTTTAAAAATTTACTACAGAGTACACTATCAGAAATATTGGGTGAACAAATGGCTATAAGTAAGGAAATGATTCTTTTGAGCTAGGATACAGGATCTGAATTGCCTGGACATAATAAGGCCTTATTAAGTTTAATTTTGTTGGCTGGCAAAAAAAGCAATAACTAGAAAATTGATATCAAAGTCTATATCAACTGTATTTGAGGTATTGAATATTATAAAAGAGATAGAAGAACTGGAAGACGGAGCTTTAGAAAAGGGAAGGAGCAAATTACATAGAAGTAAATGGAGGGTGAGGAAGGGCAGCCATGGTAGTACAGCAGTTAGTGTTGCCACCTCCCAGAAAGAGGTTCTCTGGTTTGATTCTCAGCTGGGGTGCCTTCTGTGCGGAGTCTGCATGTCCTCCCTGCAGTTGCATGGGTTTCCTCCGGGTACTCCGGTTTCCTCCCACATCCCAAAGACATGCTGCAGGTGGACTGGACACGATAAATTGGCCCTAGGTATGAATGTGCATGAGTGTTCCTTCTGTGTAAAGTTGGGCACTGGGCTGGCAACTCAACACTGTAAAACTCTGCTGCCCATCATTCTGCAGACTTTTGTTCCCCTGTGGTGATCCCTAATGGGAAAAGCTGAAGACAAATGTTCAGGAGGAGGAGTGAAGTTTGAGGGAAGGCAGGACTTCAGCAACATCTTATAATGTTGGACTGATGATACTATCAAAGAAAATATATATGATATATATTTTATTTAAATGGAAAATGTTAAAATGGTTTCTTTTCTTCTTTTGGTTAATGTATATTTGTCTATGTCTTAACTGGTAATTTAATAAAGGTGTTTAAAAAAAGGGTATGTGATGATGTTTTGCTGGCAACCATTGTGTAGAATGAGTGATAATGTATTTCCTTGTTCTGGTGGTGTCAACTGGTATGTCAGGATTGCAGTTTTGCCACACATCCATAGATGTGTTTGCATTTATATAAATATATGTCCTTGCCCAGCTGACCTTCACTCTCTATGTTGACTCTTTCCTTCTGCAGGTTTGAAAGATCCATAACCTATTCACTCTTCTCAGGGTGAGAGCTGACTGATTTTTTCCCTCAGTTATTTATAAATTTATGAAGAGGATTCATATTCTCATGCACAAATTTCACCATTACAATGTAGTTCTAGTGGATATTTCAGTAATTTGTGTGACATGGAACTGAACAATTGCAGTTAAAGAACAGACTGAACAGATATATTCACAAAAACCTACCGCATCATGCCTAACTCATGTAAAGCTGAAACACTGTAGTATGTATATATGTTTATCATTTTGTTGAAGGCAAAGTTGCTTTTAATTATAGTGTTTTGACACTGTAATTGTAAGGGCTGTAATTCATGTGAAAAAATAAGACAATGTTCATTTTGACTGTACAGTCTTATTAGTTATCTACATGGACGATTTAAAGTGTTTCCCCACATTTTGACACATAACTTTTGCATTGTGGCATGTGGTTGCCTAAGTGATGAGACCAATGACTGGTGTCAAAACCATGGCCTTAAGCTTAATGTCAAAAATGCGTCGTCATCCCCATTGGGAAAAACTCAGTTCCCAATAATTACCACATTGATGGGAGCCCACCGAACACTGAAGGCGTTACAAGAGATTTGGGGACACAGGGTGACAGCAACCTCTCCTTCGAGCACGTCACTGTGGTCAGAAAGTCCTTCTATGTGGCACATGGCATTACCAAGGGTTTTGCATCCAGGAAGAAAGAGGTCATCATCTCTCTCTACTCTTCCTTCATTAGGCCAATCATCGAGTATAATGCCCCATTTGGAATGTACCTCACTAGACACTTGCAACAGCTGGACAAGCCACAAAAGTACATCACAAAAAGGATCCTAGGCCTTAAACACATGTCCTACATGGACAGACTCAAAAAACTCCAGCTATTCTCTGTCTCATATCGTGTACTAAGAGGCAATCTCTGCTTGACTTACAAAGCCATATCTGACCCAGCTTTTTTAGAAATTCTACATCTAAAGAAATCCCAATCTCTCTGCACCAAACACTTCAGAGACCTCAACCTCATTATCACAATCAACAGAACATGCTGGAGGGACAGGTTCATAACCCAGAGACTGCTCATGCTCTGGAACAGACTTCCCATAGATGTCAAGCAGAGCACCTCACTGGCCCTCTTCAAAGAGAAATCTTGATGAGTGGATGGGAAATAGAAAGTTCACCCGGGGATCACTGCAGTGGCTCTACTTAATAGAGGCACTGGGAACTAATGCCCGGTGGTATGATGCCAGGGAACTTCTATGGGCTAGGCTTGTAAAGACTCCAGGGCCATTAGCCTAGTACACACCTATGAACCTATGAATCTATGAGATGATAAAGTGATACATCACAAAGCACGCCAAGTGCAGAGCTGTGCAAATTATCATAAGCCAGTTGAGAAATGTCCTAAATATTACCCTGGCAGGGGAAGTTTAATTTGCAGATTAAAAAGGCATTGTCTGAGCTCTTGTTAGTACAGTTAATTACTATATGTGGAGCAGAAATTAGCAGTGTAGAAAGTAGAACAGATCCTTATGGAATAAAAGAGTGATAAATTGAAATTCCATTCTACTTGCAAGTGGGGACCATCTGACAAGCAAATACAATTAAATTACACCTTGGCCAGATCACATTTGCTTTATAAGAACTAAAATGGCCTGAAGAGTTCAAAATTTCGGGGCCCTGCAGGACAGGTACATCATTACAATAGATTGCATGGATATGTGCTCATATTTACAGATGTGTATTCGCAATATTTTGCATTAGGTATTACCCAATGTATTGATAATGGCAGAGCTTTCTAGAATAGCCAAATGGTCATTCAAATAGGATCCAAGTGAATATTTAATTCCATTCAAAATGACACAGAGAGTTTTCATGTCATTCCTTAACAAAGTTGATAGTGTTTGGGCCACTTTTTAACATACAGGAATGCAATGATGTTTAATTTAGTATTGCCAATTTGACTCCATACTCATAGGGTTGTCTTGTATGACACAGATATAACCACTCTGCATGATGTCTAAGAACAATGGACAAAATACATTTTTGTAGGCTTGGAACCTGTCGTTTGATTTCTTTGTTATCTTTCTAGACAGAATGTCTCAAATGTAGGCAATAAATTATAGATTACCACATATAAACCAGTGAAACAGTTAATCACATACCAAAATGTTCTGTCTGTTGGATTCTGGGGCTACAGTTGTGGAAACAGTACATGCATTAGTGCTTGTTTTAGTCTTTGTAGTTACACACTTTGTAATAATGATAATATCATGTTAGTTATATGAATGAACCAAATTACTTTATCAGAAGTTCACCAAAACTATGTGGACTTGACCTCTTTCTGATAACTGAGAATTGTAGAGGGTCAAAAACAGATTTAATTTATTTCAGTTAGCGGTGCTCAACTTGATATCCTGTTTGTAAACAGTTTAAAAAATAATAAGGATTTTAACAATGTGGGTTGCTCACTGAGCATTCACATATAAAAGATGGGTTTGAGGAGTTTCATTCAACATTAACATAGGCTGAACTGCCAGACAACTACAACTACAATGTCAGGGTTCCTTGAAAAGTTTAGATGGTTATCTCTTCAGCAAAAACAAATGATTGGTTTGGGAACTATTACTTTTATGATTTAAACACTTTTGTTGGAGTTAATTTGAATAGCATACATTTATATTTTTGTTAATTCATTACGAAGTTACTCATAAGTGTTAAGTTCTTTAATTCGACACAAAATAGCTGGTGCAGTATTTTTAACTCATTCCCTCCATTACAGCTGTTTTGAGTGTGCACTTTTAACTCAGAGTGGGTGTGGCTTGAGCCTTTAAAAACTGAAGTTTCCATCTTACTGGTCAAACAAATATTCATATCTTGGGAACAATAAATGTTACTAGCAAATTGTAAATGGCAAAATATTCAGGATAAATGTATCTCTACATTAGTGGCATTTATTCAGTTTGATGCTTTAAACTGGATTTTATAAGCCAAAATAAAGGCAATGAATATCAATTTTGTAATTTTGTATAGACAGCCTCTGTATCTCAGTAACCATTCAAGCAAGACACAAACTGCAAATAGGATTTTTTCATTCAGCTGTGAGCTTGATTATGAGGCTATGCAGTTCTGTCTGTGTTACCTGAATGTCGCTATCTTTAGAGAAATATAAAAATTATTACAATACAAATCAACAGTATATAAATAATATTCAACATTTCTTTAGCTATATTAGACAGAGGTCAGATATTCAATACAATTGTGTTTGCCATCGTTTATTTTATTTATTTAACATTTGTTGACTGGGAAAGTCCAACTAGAAAAGCATCTATTTTCAGTGGAGGCCCGGGGAGAAATGCTGCAGATGCATGTCTTTGGAATGTGGGAGGAAACTGGAGTACCCAGAGGAAACCCACGCGAACACAGGGAAGACATGCAAACTCCACATAGAAAGCACCCCAGCCGAGAATTGAATCAGAGAACCTCTTGCTGTGAGGCAACAACATCAGTCATGTATGCTTTAAGATGAAATAATCTGTTACCTTGTATGTAGCATGGTTTTGGAACTGTTAATGCAAATATGAAAAAGCAATATTTGGCATCTAGAGGCGTCAGTAGAAGGTAACTGCAGAAATACCTGGAGGTGTACTCGGCTGCAATGAGTTAAGATAGCTCAGACTAAGTTTTCCACTTGAAGTAAGGAAATTTGAAATGCCTTGCTCTTTGAAATGGTGGATTCAGTTAATTACTACAGAGAGACAGGTGCAGGAGGTAGCCATTCAGATTAAGCATTAAAACTGGGAATGCTGTAGCCTGTTGTTGGTTGAACTCATCACAGTTTAATCAAAATTTGCACATTTCCCCAGTAAAGATGCACCCTTAGTGTTTGAACATTTATCTGATTTATTAATTTATTTATTTATTGTTTGTTGGCTGAGTTAGTTCCGCTATACTAACAGCCTCTTTTCAGGGGAGACCTGAGGTGGTATTTTTACTACTATGGAAAATTTTACCAGGGCATCTGGGAACTTCCCCTATTCTTTTTGCATATCGGCACTCTGTTTGTGGTGGAACTTCCTTTTTCTGGTCCAAATATGGAGGCAGCTCGGAGAAGCAGGAAGAAGCATGTCGAGTCATGATTGTAAGAAGGAGATGGCTGGTGAAGAAATTGATTCTGAAGTTGTTTTGGAGGCAAAGAAGTTCGATCCTTCATGTAACAAGATGATGGCAGAGGTCAATGGGAGTGAGCAGCAGATTGAGAAGGGAGAACTGGAGAGGAGTGACATGGTAAAGGTGAATGAACCTGTACAAGATTCTGAAACTCAGTTTCAGAAAGGACTGGTCCAGGAAGAAGTGCAGGCTGGATGTATTATTACAATCCTCCAATCAGTAAGGTTGCAGGATGTTTATCTAAGGGACACGATAAATCGAAGCAATCCAGAGAGTGAGAAAGCAGCATCGTGGGGAGAGATTATGGACAAAATACAAGAAGAGGAGGTGGAAGATATTGTAAGAGAGAAGAGAAGGTCATATGTGCAGACGGTTAAAGAAGGGGAAATGTGAATGAAGAAGATAAGGTAGATGACAAGGAAAACATTTTTAGTAAGATTAAGTAGTAAAGAAAAGAAAGAACTTGAAAGATATGATGCTTTGGATAACGTAATTTCTCCTCTGGGCATCTTTTCTAAGGAGAGTGCTTATACACATTAATAAAGATACCGATTGTGACATTTTGTTTGAGTCAGGACAATATCTGGAGAAATTTTTCGAACAGTTTGAAGTTAAAAAATATAATCCATGGAACTTGTATGTTGTACAAACATTTAGCAGAGAGACAAAAAAGAGATTTTTTTGTGCAATTTTGAATAGAAGTTGAAAAAGAACTATTAAAAGACTTTTCAAAGACTTTATGTAAAGATACTATGGACATTACAAAAATTTATGATAATAGAGGTTTGTGGACTGGGGTTGAGAATGTGGTGTAATTTTGAAAATATAAAATGAAAAAATTATACATTTTCCAAGGATGATAAATGTAGAGTGAACTAGGGGTATTCTGAAATATTTGTACATAAGTAATAAAGAAACATTTGTGGATAAGTAAAATTAAAGTGCTGAGTGCAAGTAACATGAACGTGCTGAGTGCAGATTGTAGGCCCTTACATTAAACTTACCTCTGGTGTGGTGTCTTGAGTCAATCAAGATATTCCTATAACCACTCCTACTGCCCCCCTCCTCTTTTCTCAAACAGGTTAAACTGCTACAACTTAGTACAGGCATCAATTTCAAATCTAGGTGCTTAGGATTTCCCTCTCTCTTCCCCCCTTGGCTGACCTGGTGTGACTCAGTGTAAGTTTCTTCATTGTATGGATTTTTTACTATTTTTTGTGTAACTGACTGACCTCCTGCTAAATTCTGATACTGCCCAGACTGCTCTATTTTTGTTGCAGAAGCTCTGTAAGTAGCTAGTGACTTTACTGAATTTATGTGGTAATATTTGTGTTTAAACTGACCTGTACCTAGAGAAAGTGTATAATCAGAGCTACTACTTGCTGCATATGTTTTTAATGTTTAAATTGCACACACACATTGAAGAAATGCTTTTATGACCTGAATAACTTGTGCTAGCTATACCTGAATTGCTTTTATTGACAATTTTCCAGTTGTACAATTGTGAACAAGTGATTTAGTTTTTCTGGTATATCTTTAAAATCTGGCAAGTGTTTATTTACTGCATTGCTCTCTTGCTTAGGTTTCTTAGCTATAAATCCTAGTCCATTCTGAAGTGTGCTACTTTACCCCCAAAACCTTTCTGAATGTTCTATTATAAAATAACTCCCTATTGCTGCCTTAATGCTTACCCTAGAATCTCTGCTTTTCTCTTTTCCTAGTTGAACTCTACATTTACCTACACTAGCATACTGCAGCTCCTGCATAACGGTGTCTACAGGATTGCAATTGGCCACCACAACAAAAACTGTTTCTCCCAGCAATTAATCAGAGTAGGTTACATATATAAAAAGCATTTGTTAAGTTTTCTCTTACAGTGCTGTGTGATTAAGCAAGTCACCATTTTGGTCAGCCATAGGGCTCTTTTTTACTTGAGTGTTTGCCTCCTTCCCCTGTAACTAAAGTACACCGACTCTTACATTTGTCTCTCTGACCCTAATTTTTACAGGCATACCTTGTACCTTTCTGGCTTTCTAACACTTTACTTACTTGTCTGACATTTGAACAAGTAACCCTTGTAACAATCCTCAAAATTGTATACTGTTGGCCTGTCTTTCCTGCTAAACATAAGTAAAACTAAAGTGCCGAATGCAGGTAACATTAAAGTGCAGATTTTAGGCCCTTACATTTAACTTACCTCTGGTGTGGTGTCTTGAGTCAATCAAGGTATCCCTCTAACCACTCCTACTGCCTTCTCTCCCCCCCCCTCTTTCCTCAAATAGGTTAAACTGCTACAGCTTAGTACAGGCATTGGTTCATCCCTGCTTGCTTGCCCTCGCTTTGCTCGGGCTCGCTTCGCACCCCATCCTGCCCCCAAACTCCCGCCCCTGATGCTGCTACATTTATTGGTACTTGACCACACCCCACTTTTTTAAACCAATCAGTAACAACTTGTCACTCAACAGCACCACTCTCAGCCTTATACCACCGGTCCTCTAACTCTACTATTCCTTTCGCCTAAGTTTCAAATCTCATTCAGTAGGTATGCTATCACCCAAAATAGTCTTATTAACTCTGCTTCTACCCCTGTTACTCATCCCATATCTCATAACCACCTACGAATGTCAGGGTCACTCAGGTTTCCACTACCCTAAATTCCAAACATCCATCCCATCGACAACTGATAATAATGCACCCTTACTCACTCCCCTCATGCTTACCTCCTTAACCCCTAAATACTACCATCTTACTAGACCTAGTTACATTAGTCATAAAACTAGACACTGTTACAAAACTTTATTCAAAATCTTAAAACTCATACTCAGGATACACTACAACCTCACAAAGGATGGTGACATCTACCCAAACCCTGGTCCATCCACACCTGTTGACCCTAATCCCCCTACTATATCCCCTACCACCATAGCTGCAACAAATAGACCTCCTAACTCACTGCTGCCCCCTGCCATCTAAACATTAGGAGCATAAATAACAAAACTCAGCACCTGCATGCCCTCTTAACTGTTCATTCCCCAGATATATTATGCCTAACAGAAACGTGGCTAAAGAGTGCCACCAAGGACCATGAGATTCTGCCACCAGGATACAATATGTTTTGACTAGACCATACCACCAGAAAGGGTGGTGGGGTAGCCATACTTAAAAAGTCTACCCTATATGTCAGCATAGACACCCAACAACCACCCCAGTTCAATAATGCTGAAATTTGTATCTCAAAACTATAAATTAATAAAAACAAAAATGTAAACATTGTCTGCGTCTACATTCCCCCAGGGAGGAACACAGAAACCTTAGAAGACTTCTTATATTGGTTATCCAATAACTACCCCCAAGAAACAATTGTTCTTGGGGATTTCATCATTGACTGGAACACTTGCTCTTGTGAAACCCCCACAACCCACATTAACCTCTATGGATTTACTCACATCATAACCTCCCCCACCAGGCCAGGAAAACCCAATAACAAAGAAAGTACCCTAGACTGGATACTCATTGATACCCATCTTCAGTCCTATAAATCAGGCACTTTGCCTGATGACCTAAGTGACCACAGTCTCACCTATGTAATCAAGCTCAAAGTAGACTGCTCTTACCAACCCACCTATAGAACATTAAGAAACAACAAGAATTTTATTCTCACCAAGTTTCAAAAGGAACTTAAGACATGCAACTGGTCAGTACTAAAATGTCTCCCCCTAGATGAAGCAGTAGCATACTTTAACACCAAATTCATTGCTATTCTTAACTCCCATGCTCCCAGCCGCTCTATCAGAACCAAAGTTAGTATTGCACCATGGCTTTCTAAAGATACCAAAAACAAAATTTCACTCAGAAACAAAGCATAGGCCATCTACCAATAAACAAAAGCTCCACTTGATCAACTAAGATTCAAACAGTTAAGGAATAACACCAAAAAATCCATAACCTTAGACAAAAAGAACTACTACTACCATCTACTGAAAAAACACCAAAACAAACCTCAAAAGTTCTGGGCAGGAATAAACAAACTACTCCACCCAGGCCAAACCACCTCCCCTTAGCTTCCCAACAAAAATCCCCAGTAGACATTGGTAATAACTTCAACAGCTTCTTCACAGAGACTATCCAGTCTCTAGCCAGCCAACTCTTTCCCAATGGCTCTAATTCTAATGCAGCCACACCCAGTACCCAAACACACTTTACCTTCTAACCTGTTCATACTCAATGTATTCATGCCCTACTTAAGAAACTAAGACCCACCACCCTGGCTGCCAACCTCCTCCCAGCAGACTATCTGCAAAAGGCTGCTGACACCATAGCATATCCCATCTCAATCTTGATCAACAGAGCTATATCTGAAGCTACTGTACCCATTATATGGAAAATCTCCCCTGTCATACCTCTCCATAAAGTAGGTAGTTCCACTGAACTGTCAAACTTTAGACCCATAGCTATTCTGTCACCTCTAGCTAAAATTATGGAGAAGTGTGTACACATACAGCTTATGCACTACCTCACACAGAACAAGCTGTTGTCCAAATTTCAGCATGGCTTTACACCGCAGTACTACTTTTGCCCTGATCTCTTTCTCTAACGGTCATTAACCACAACCACAATAATAACAAACTATCCTCAGCACTCTTTCTAGATTTATCCAATGCTTTTGACAAGGTTGACCACAAAATACTTATAATTACCTTGAAGGCCTTCTCCTTAAACAACCATGCATTCCAATGGTTTTAATCCTACCTGCAGGGCAGGCAACAGGCAGTCCTATGGCAGGACAAGCTATCATCTCGCCTACCCATCACATTAGGAGTCCCCCAGGGCTCAATACTAGGATCCCTTCCATTCTCCATCTTTATCAACAACCTTCATTCAGTCATCCCAGATGCTACCTGCATTCAATATGCGGAGGACTCCACCTTGATTTGTTCTGACACCTCACCAGCTACTTTATTCACATTAACCCAAAATACTTTCAGTACAGTGGAAGAATGGCTCTCCAATCAACATCTAATCCTAAACCCCAACAAAACTAAGCTGGTTCTCTTCTCCCCCACATACAGGACCTCCCTGCCATCCTTCAACATAACTGCTAACAATGGCACTATCATCTCCCCAGAAGCACAAACTAAATTAACGGGTGTCATAGTTGATAACCTGAAGTCTGATGCGCATATCAATCAAACTATCAAAACCATTAATAAAAACGTAGCTCTCTTTACAGAATTAAACCTTTCCTTAGCCCACATGCTAGAACTGCAATTGCCCGCTCCCATCTACTATCAACTCTTGTCTATGCTTTAGCTCTATTCTCCAACTTAAACAAAACAGATCTTAATAATCTATCATCCTGCTATAACCACATTGCCAGATTTGCTACTGGCACAGCCTACCGGACACACCACTGTCACAATCTAAGTCGCCTAGGATGGCTTGAACTGCCTAGCCTACTGCAGTTCAACCAGCTAATAGTGGCACATAAAGTACTTTACCAACCAGAAAATACACCTGCACTAAAAAATATTATCAGCCCCTACACCAGCACCCAGCCACTGCGATCATCCACTAGTCTCCTAGTTCAAACATACAAATCCAACTACTCAGCTGGGGACTCTCTGTTTGCCACCTCTGTTTGAAAAACATGGAACAGACTCCCAGCTGACTTGACTATAGAACCCTCACTAACTCGATTCAAAAACAAACTCAAGAAATACTTAAAAACTCATTGGTTATGCTCTTGTACTAACCCCGACTAGTGACCTCTCTATTACTTAGGTGCCTTACCTTCAACTACTTCTAACTTTTTTTCTGCCACACCATTTCAGGAAGGGTCAATTATAAAACTGCTGCTCAATGTGTCTTAAACCTGAATGTAATGGTATGTATATATAACTTTGAAAATAATGTTATATGTGCTAAATGCTGGTATTGCTTATGACTGTAATCTGCTTGAAATTAGCATTTACTAAATGTTCAATGTGTATTATTATCTTGGAGCTTTTCTCCCCGGGCCTTTGCTGAAAATGGACATATATCCATTCGGACTATCCTGGTTAACAAATGTAAAATAAATAAAATAAAAAATAAAAAATAAATTTGGGCCAAACAAAAACATGTTTCTTTTGTGGTAAAGATGATTGTTTAATTAGTAACTGTGACAAAATAAAGTGTTTTATTTGTGGTAAATTGGGGCATGAAGCCAAGAATTGTGATATTAAATGTAGAATGGTTGGATAAACAGGGTATATATGGGTGGATTTTGAAGATAATATAGAAGTCAAAGAGCAAGAGCAAAAACAAAAATGTGAACATAATATAGAAGGAAATCTAGAAACTGAATAGGAAGAGCAAATAATAGTAGAAGGAAATAATAATGAAGATAAATTAGTGTATGAAAAAAGTAAACCGGAATGGAGGGAGTAATGCAAGAGTCAAGTGAAATTGAGTATCTGAACTGGAGAATGGTTAAATGAAAAAAGAATAACATAGGAGAAAGGGTAAAAGATAGAAAAGGGAAGTTTAAAAGTGTAGGTATGAAAGAAAATAAAAAGTGCAAAGGGTAGAAGTAGAATGGTATAGCAATTTATATAAGACGAAAGGTGAAAATTTTAGCTGTAAATGTGAATAGTATAAAAAATATTGTAAGAAGATTAGGTGTTTTAGAATGGTATTCAATACTCTATATGCATATTATTATATTAGAAGACAAAAGAATACTAACTGAAGAAGAAAGGTAAACAGAAGAGTTGTGGGAAGGTGACATTGCTTGGAATATAGGAAAAGATACATCTTCAAGATTAGGCATATTATGTCATAAAACAATAAGAGTTCTAGATTATACCATAGTAATGCTGAATAGAGTAACAGTGATAGATATAAGATGGAAAAGAATGTATATAGAATCATTGCAATATATGAATATGTTACAAGAAAAGAAAGAGAAATTATGGTTACAAATATTTTAAACTGTGTTGCTGTGAAAATTGAAGTAATATTAGTGGGGGATTTTAATTGTGATTTAAGAAAAAGAAGAAAAGAGGGAAATTATGTTAAGATAATATCAGAAATAATAAAAAGTGGAAGGTTATATACATGGGGTAATGAGCACTGGACTTGTAAAATAAATAATATAAGAACAGAGATAGATTGTTTTATAACATCTGGCAGTTTGAAAAGTTATACAGGAAGGAATAAAAGTAACAGTTTTTTTCATATTACTTACCAAGCTGGATAGACGTTCAAGAATAGAAAGGGTATATAAGAGTAGGTAAGTGTATTAAAAGACTAAATAAAAAGAACTAAATGAGGAAGATAGAAGAGAGATTAATCAACTATGGAAAGATAATTTAGGTATGAGAATTTTTTATAAAGAGCAGACGAGCTGGTGGATAAGTTTTAAAGAAAAATATAAAAAGTGTTTTTTTGAATGCCTTAATATAAAAAGAATGAAAGAGAAACAGAAATACAAGAAATTGAGTCAGGAATTATTAAGAGAAGTTTTAAAAGATAAGATATATTTTTATGAAAGAGAGAGGCAGATGTATGAGATGAATCAGGAAAAAAGAAAAAATGTTATTTAAACAAAGATATTTCTTACAAGGAAAAAGAAGAGGTTGCACCATATCTAAATAAGATAGTAAAGGTGAACAAAAGAATAATAAGAGAATTAAAGGATGAGAAAGGGGAAAGAGTGACAACATAGGACAAGATATTGCAGGTAATAAGAAAACATATAGAAAATCCATTTAGAAGGAATGAGATAAATGGGAAAGAAAAATGGAATGTTAAAAGATTAAATAAAGAAAATAAAGGCTTAGAAGAAAAATAAATGTGAAAGAATCGAAAGGTACTTTAAAAGAAGTAAATGTGGAAAAAGCTACTAGATCAGATGAGATTGAGTATTATATGTATAATAACACAGAAGAATTGCAAAAATAGTATTTTGTGGTGGTATTAAAAGAATGGCAAGAAAAAAGAGCAGTAGAAAAGAGATACATATGGGAGCAATGGAATTTATATGGAAAAAAAGGAGAAAAAGAAGATACCAACAGTATTGAACAATACAGATTATCAGATATTTATAAAATAATAGGAAAAAGGTTAGGAAATAGAGTAGTTAAACTACATGAACATACAATTTTTGGTAAGAAAGGAAAAGGAAGTCAAGATTTGTTAATGATAGTGAGATAAGTGGTAGATGATATAATAAATAGAAAGGCTGAAGTTAAAATTATGGTAGGAGATTTGAATAAAGCATTTGATAAGATACAACATGACAGCATTTGAGATATATTAAAATAATATAATATAAGTGATAAAATAATAAAAATATTTGCTTCAGTGTATGAAAATAATAAAGTGAGAATAATATTAAATGGATAGTGAAGTAAAGAAATAAATATAAGATGTGGGATAAGGCAAGGATGTCCAGTCAGTAGCAATTTATTTACATTGATTATGAATGTAGTAGTTAATAAGATGAATAGAGAATTAAGAGTAGCAGGATATAAGATGAGAGAAGGAATTCAATTGCCTCTCATGTAGATGATATAGGTTTAATTACTAGGAATAAATTATGGATGAAAGAAGGGATTAAACAACTAAATCAATATTTAAAGGCTGTTGGTTTATGTATAAATAAGGATAAAAGTAAAGGGATTGGACTAACAGATATCATGGAAGGTATTCAGTTTAATGAGGAAGTTATACAGATTTTCGGGATAAATTTGGGATTTGTGTGCATAGAATGCAACAATAGGTTCATAGGTTCATAGATTAGTACTAAGCTAACTGCCCTTGTGAGCAATTTTAAGCCTAGCCAATTATCTCTTGTGAGGCTCAAACCCCACACCTTGTGTTTGCAAGGTGAACACCTTAACCATTAGGCCACCCTCCCCACCCAATGGGAGAATATACAAAAAGTAAGGAATATATGTATGTTTTGGAAGATATAAGATGGTGTACAAGAAACAAGTATGTTTAATAAACTCAATCTTTGTGGGAAAAGGTGCATATTTAACAAGCATATATATGATACCATTAAAGTATGAGAAAGAATTAATGTCAAGTGCGTTTTTGTTTATATGAGGAGTAAGCTTAAATCTGGTTAGAAGAGAGCTATTATATGTTAAAGAAGAAGGAGGGTTAGGATTAATTAATCCAATTGTTCATGCAGCATCTCTGAATCTTTATAAAGTATTGACAGGATTGAAAGAGGACAATAGAGATTTAATAAATGCAATAATGAAAGAAAAATAAAAGAAATATGGGAAAGATAGGAAAAGGAAAAGATGGAAAGGCTGTTTAAATGAGGAAATTAAAGAAAATAAAAACAAAATGTTGTTATGTAAATTAAACACTGAGAATGTAAAAAAAAGTAGGAAAGAATGGTATTTGAATATAACGAATAAACATTATTGTATTTATCCAGGGAGACATCTTGAATATGGAAAAATAAACTCTATAAAAGTAAGATTTGGGTGGTGTAACACATTCTATGAGTGTAAAGATTTTTTATGGAGATTGACAAAATAAAATTGACTGTTAAGGTTAATATGCCATATAAATGAATACAAAAAAAAGAGTATCCCATTGAAACAACAGAGCATTTTTTTAATTATAAAAGAGTACAAGATTTGTGGAAGAAAATACATGAAAATAAGGTAGTGGAAGGTATTAAAGGCATAACAGTTTTAAATATGAATATGTAAGAATATGAGTATTATGGTAATATAGAACAGAAGGATGTGAAGAAAACTGGTAAATTTTTTTATATTTTATAGACTATATGGAATGAAAAACAAAATGAGAAAAAAATGTAATGGAAAATTGTACATTTTGAAGAAGATATATTTTTGGCTATGGAAAAAGGGTGGGGTGGAAAAAATTCTAATTTGTAAAGATGAAATTAGAATGTATTGAAATGTAGATGGACAGCAGCTGAACAGATATAAAATGTATATAACTGTAAATAATGTATAATATGTAAATATTGTAAATAATGAAATATGATATGGTGATTAATAAAGAACCTCTACTCTTTTTGACAGGGGCTGTGAAATCTTTTACATCCACCTGGACTACCACCAACTCAAGCAGATGGGACATAGGTTTAGCATCTCAACTGAAGGATGGTGTAGCCCCCTGCAAAATGTTTACCTTTCTAGATCATTCTGAAGGTTAATTTCAGTGTTGTGCAATGCTCACAATAAAACCATATAAATCTGTACTGATTAATGTTTACCTATGAACTAATATTATTTTGAAAGTTTTCAAGAAATTGGGTTCTATGCTTGAGAAGCTGCAGAGGAGGATGATATTGTTTTTTTATCAGTGGTTGTTGTCTTGTCTGTATCAAATTGCATTTCTTTGTTGCTTTTTCACCATTGTTTTGGTATATGTTTTTTTTCTGTACATTTATATAAATCCTTAATGTTTATCTCATAGTGGAATGTACGTTTAGAGCCAGCAATGATCCACAGCAGCTTTTCCAGCCAGCAACTGTCATTAAAGATCAGCCTTTAAACAATTTGCCTTACTTGAATATGTCACAATAAATACAGACTGTCAAGAGAAATTATCCACTGGAGCACTGTGTCACTTGCATTCAGTAACGTGATTGATCTTGTTTGTTCTCGTCTCTGTTGTATACTGGTGCTTGACAGCAACATTTTATTAGTTGCCAGTAGTTACTTCTAACGAGAACAGAATTTATGAACTCTATTGCTCTTTACTTGTGGTTATTATTGAAAGCATTTTAATTAATATATGTTATCTCCAGTATATCATTAGTCTGACATTTCTTGGGTATGATATGGCAAATAAGATCCTATTCTGTAAACAGTCTTTGGATATTTCTAGTCTTAAAAAGTTTAGTCTTCTGAATGCCATTGTTTGCATTTTTTTATTATTTGATTCATTATCTAATTGACATTTCTGAATATTTTAATTGTTTTTCCAATCACTTATTTTGAAAAGTACTAATACGTCCAAAAATGTGTATAGTGCTAATTTGAATCCATTTAGTTGACTGATAAACACTGCAAGAAAGCCATTTGCCTCCCTTGCAGGACCCATAGTAGAGCCTAGTTTTCTGAGTCATTCTTTTTTCTGATTTGGCAAAACATGCTCAATGTTTTACATTCAGTATTTCTGCCATTTTGAGATTTACAAATAAAATCTAAAATATGCTAACAACAAACAACATTAAATGAAAAAAAACAAGGAAAATGCATGCCATAATCTATAAACAGAAATTCATTTATTTTGTTTTTTGCATATTTTAAGACTCATTGTGCTATTGTGGTATTACAGTTTTCAGAATTTTTGTTTGGTAGTAGTAGTAGTTATTTAATGCACACAAAGATTTATTTTGTATAAAAGCTTCTTGTTTTCACGTGATCTTGATTGACATTTATTCACTGGACATGTTGACATAGATTATAACAATGTTGACACCATCACCTCTGGAGTTCGTCAGCCAAATACTTGCTCTGTGTTTTCACCTAGATATCTAATATTCACTAAATGTTCCTTTCTGCAGCTTCTTTGCAGTACAAGGCTACAGTGCTGTATTTCATCCGTTGAGACTGTACCATAACAAAAAAATGGTCTAAGTCCTAAAAGGATAATTTCAAATCCTCTTAGGTCTGGTTATTTGAACCTGCTGCCTAGAAAGTGATTCTTATAAAAGATTTGTGATTTTTATTATATTATCTGTATCTGGCAGTTAGCAGCACAAATAACTAAAATACAAGTGCGGTATAAAAATAACTACGTTTTTGATTCATGGACTTATGGAATTCACAAGTCAGACTCCATCCATGGACCATATTCATCTTGCCAATACTCAGCCTCAAAGGACCCAGGATAAATTTACGAGTACCTATTTAATCACCAAGATTTGCCTTAAAGGATGTATCACTCCAATTTATATATATTGGAAGATTATTCCAAAAATGGAGAAAGCAGTGAGTACTAAATCTGACCTTACAGCATACATTATTTATGTGTTGATGGAGATTCAAGTTTTTATTTTGAGTGTTTGTGGAGCCTTTGTCTTATGGAGATGTACAAAATCAGGGAGGGATGGGTCCTTAACAGCATGGAATATAAATCACCACACAGTAGTTTATAAGAGAGAGTCTATAGGGACAGAGCTTCAAGCCTATCTTGGCACCTCAAGGAATTTAGTCAGGTAAATATTTTTATTTAAGAATCTTGGAGGTCTTTCTAGTTGTGTGATATGTTTGGATAGATACATACGTACATAGTAAAATAGGCATTATATTCTATACTTGTCTGATCAGAGCAGAGTATGGAGGAACTGTAACTTCTGGCATGGATGAGACACCTTTAGTTATTCAGTGGGTTATATTGAAGGATGAGACACCTTTAGTTATTCGGTGGGTTACATAGAAGGATTTTCTGACTACCATTGCTACTTGCTGATCAAAAGATTGAAAGTGATCTATGATGATCATATCAGTCTGGAGTGGGGTGCTGTGTACACTGTTAGCTGCTGTTGATATTTGTTTTACCAATGTTGCAATTCTCTTCTTTGCATTTAATATAAGCTCATTTTAATATACCATTGATTTGTATGGTTTATCCCTTGTAATAACATGGTATGAAATGTTGAGTGAAGGACGGCACTCAGATTGCAGTCATTGGCAAATTCAGTTTAGATGTGTGCCATTATTAGAAGAATGTATGCCGTTATTAGTAGAGTGTGGATCCAAGAAGTAGACATTGAACACAAGGAATCCCAGTACTGAGCTCTGAAGAATATCACTAGTCACTTTTTTGTTTTCTGAGGTGGCACCTCCAACTTTAACTATGGGGGTACTGACATAAGACCATAGGATCATATGAAATACAAAGCAACTGAGTCACAAGATCACTTACAACCCAATTTCATGCTGAACTCCATTAAGAAGAGCAAAACTGGCCAAAAGTAGAGTAAATGTATGTGTACTCATCCAATCGTCCGGGTTTAATTTGAAGGATTCTAAGGTGTCTCTTTGTTTAACATGCAGGGGAGACTTCTTCCAGAGGTGGGGAGGCACTGAGTAATAAATATGTATCTCTAACACATTTTATTTATGTGCTGATAGAGATTTAATCTCAAGTTCTGGTATTAGTGGAGCTTTTTGACTTACAAAGGTATAGCACACTATAAATTTCTTCATCTGCCTAAGGCGCTACCACCCTGACTACTACCCTGTACTCTTGTGTTTTCACTCCAATCAGCTTCCTGGTCTTCAGCCTAGTCTCTGTTGACCTTAGAGCATCCTCAGGCCACTGCCTGCAGCAGACTGTAGCCACCAGAGGTTCATGCTGTTGGTCAACCATTTCACTGCAGACTAGTCTGTAATATCTGATACTACCACAATGGCTGGGGCTTTTCCAGTTGCTTAATATGTCTAGAAAGGAACATCCCAAAGGGGAAATTGTACCTAATAAGTGGTATAATTAAGGCTGCATAAACAGGTATCATAACTTCATTTGGCCTGGATGATATGTCTTTAAATTTGTGCTAAATAGAAGGATTTTCTGGCTATTGCTCCTACATAGAGGTTGAAGGACGGAATTATCACCTCAGATTCCAAGATCTCCAACTACATTATCATTTTGGAGTGGGGAATTGGTTGTACTATACTCTGAGGGAGAGAGTTATTTACCAAATGTGACAATACTCCACTTTTTTGCATTTAATTTTAGCCCTTTTTGCTTAAGAGGGTTAGTTCCTGCTGTAATGAATGAGTATCAGTGGGAGATCTGATAACGATGCCCAGATGTAGTTAACTAAAGCTCCCGATTCCTGGTCTGCAGAGCAGAAAAGCAGATGCTAAAAAGGAAAGGTTTCAGTACAGAGCCCTGGGACACACCACTGGTTACCTACATACCTTTTGAGGAAGCTTCTGCTACCTTAACTATGTGGGTTCTATTTTTTCACCACTTGGCTGCCTGCCTCACCATGTATGGATCTACTTTTGAGGCACTACTTATTTATGATGCCAGCATGGGGTTTAGTGTTAAATTCTTTAGGTGTATAACCTTTTTGAAGATGGTGACTAAACTGAGTAGGCAGTATCTCCCTTTGTGGTATCACCACTGCATTTTGCCATACTTTGGGGACAAATCCTACTGCTATGTTTCAAGTTAAACAATTTAAGGAGGGAGTCCAAAAAGGCATATTAGGCACTATTTATTAGGCATCCAGGTAAATTATCAGCTTGCATGCAAATGACATTTTCAGTTTGGGCCAGTTTTCAGCATGTGCATCTTTGTGTTATTTGGACGTGTAAGGGATTTAGAATTTGTAGGATTAAGACAGTTTTGAATATACAGCTTGCCCTAAATTTGACTGCTAGTATATCTGCTATGTGTACCAGGTCTGAGTGGGTGGTGCCATTTTGGATATGTTTATAATACTGCCAGGTATTATTTCATTGTTTCCTAATGAAACTGTAGAAGGAATTATAAGTATCCTTGGCTTGAGAAGCTAATTTATGTTTATTATTTGCCTTACTAGTGCAAATAGTAGCTTTTAATTCCTCGCTGATATTTATGATACAGTGAGGAATTTTAGATCTGATATATGATTTAAGATGTTTGCTAGCCATTTTGCATCCATCTTCTAAGATAAGAGCCTACATTTACTTGTTTAAACTTATTTATAATTCCAGCTTGGGCAGTAGTGTCAAAGGCCTTGGCCAGATCCTGGTACATTATATAAACTGCAGAGCCTCTATCTATAGCTTTGTTGACTTCCTTGAAGAAGTTTACTAAGTTAAGTAGACATGATCTCCCCTTGACAAAACCATATCATTGTGGTTCAAAAGCAATAAAATGTTTATATCAGTATCAGATAAAATACATTTCATGGCTTTGTAAATTAGGCTTTTTGGGTTTATTGGTCTATAGTTCCCAAGATCTGAGGCAGAGCTCCCTGCATGGAGTGGCCTAATGATAGCCATTCCCATACTTCAGGAATATACCCTGTGGGTATGCTGTGAGAACTGTTTTATGAGGGGCTCACACAGGGTGTTTGATTTCATTGATTATGCAATGAGTACTCTGTCAGGGCCCACAGAGGTGTTTTTTTTTTTATGTTTAGAGCGTGAAGTTACAACATGTTCCATATTAATCTTGGGGATGGCTCTGGAATTTGTTGAACTTTAATGAATGCTTTTGGTGTGAAGCTGACACTAAATATATCTGGAAGTGTATTTGTAAAATCTCTTTTAATGACTTGAGTGTAACATTTACTTGGGAGAAATAAAGTCCTTGGCAGATGTATCTTATCAGCTATTCATTTAATTGTGTTTATGGCTTCCTTAGACTGAGAATGTTTATATGGCAAGAGAAATGAGTGGTATATCCTTCAAAATCTATTTACTTTGTGTACTTTTATACAATTTACAATTCTTTTTCATTAAGTTTCATTATTCAGAGCTTCAGAGGTGTATCTAGGTTGGAACGAATGAAGTAACCACCCCAGGTGCAGGGCGTCATAGAGCTCAAATGACAGATGTAAATCGGGTAGTAATGTATTACCGGAATGCTGATGATGGATTTCCATGTATGGTACTTTTGTAGCAAGTGGTCTGCAATGAGCAAGAACAAAAGAAAAAAGTGTTCAATTAGTTCTTGACAAAACTTTAAGACAGAATACTGACAGTAGACATCTATCTACATAAGACAGAGAATGGGGTCACTTATATAATCGATTATACTATATGAAGAATACAATTTAGCAAGAATTTGTCCCATACCTGTACAGTTTGCAGTAAGTATAAACAGGCTCAACAGTAAGAATACCAGGGAATGCAGGAGAAGAGTCAGAGCTCCTGATCTTGATGGGCAACAGCTAAATCTTCATTAGCATAATTATGCTGCTAATTGGCTCTTGTTAGCATGATATAAATAATCAATGCCATTCTGTGCAACATCGCTTATCAGTGTACAGCTGTAGAAGAGAGGAACTTAAGTACAGATTCTGTAGACTTGTCACATTACAGGGTTAAGGAAGGTGTCCTGCCTACAAAGAAACTCATCAAGAGCAACAAACTGTGTGCTAGATGCATGTCACAACGAGGCAGACAGTCTTATGTACATGCAACTAGGAATGCAGCAAAGTGCCATGCCATTGTACTGCCTGCCTGCCTGTTACTGCGGGGTGACAATCCCATACAACATAAACATTCTGAAGGGTGTATCACAGGTGGTTTGGGACTGCAGGGTCAAATTTTGAGCCATGGCTATAATACATAATTGGGTCACTACAGCTAATTAACAGGTGCATAAAGAGAGGAGGCCTTGTATAGCAATAACTGTGGGTGATAAACAGATGAATAAATGGGGGGTTGTGGCCATAAATATGGGCATCCCACAATATATCACAGGCACACTAACATGCTTTGCCCATAGATGTAAATCTGCTACCATAACCAACTAAGGGTGGCAGCACCTAGAAAAGTTCATTACTCAGGAGAAAAAGTTTTACTGCAAGCCAGCCATACAAATGGGATGCACTTTATTGGCAAAAATACCAAAAACAGGCAGTACTGTGACTACATTTGTCAGGGAATGGTGCAGGATGTGAATAACGTGAGTGTCTATAATAGGTAAAAAACTTTCTTACACTGTGAAGGACACCAATGAGGAAGAGAAAAGGCAAACACTACTAAAAACTCCTGATGTCCACCATGGCATGATCGTATGATCTGAGGAAGGCTTATTTGCCGAAAGCGCTTATCGGAAGACTGAGGACTGCTTATTTTATGTTATAGTCTTTTCATTAAATTTTGATTTTACTATTAAGTTTTACTGCCATGGTGGACATCAGGAGTTTTTAGTGAGTGTCTATAATAGGTTCATTGAAGGGTTATTGATATGATAAGCCATGAAAAGGAAAAGGCACAGGATATTGCAACAGACAGGTACATTGCATGCAAGGGAGCACCAACAATGATGTGACTCACAGAGGCTGAGGATTTTGTGGTCTGATTTGCTAGACCTGGAGAGGCATCCTTCATACCTGGGGGTAACTTGGATGTTGAAGATGGGAGGGACCTATTACCCATTTGTCAGCTTGGGACACACTATATCTGAAGGGAAAGACTGACAAAGGCATATCTTGTCTTTCTAGTCATTTCTGGTCTGTTATTGCATTAATCTGCATGACAAGATGTCTATGTCAAAGTATGCTATAGCTGAATTTTAATATGCAATGATATGCATTCCAAAGGGAGGGTTACAGGGGCATATGTTTGTGGGCAGACTGTTTCAGTTTTCATAGGTTCCAGTGGTAGAAGGTCCAGGACAAAAAGACAGCATTGGGTTAATGTCAACAGCACATCTGTGGATGATGATGATGATGATGGTGATGATGATGATGGTGATGGTGATGATGATGGTGATGGTGATGATGGTGATGGTGATGGTGATGGTGATGGTGATGGTGATGGTGATGGTGATGATGATGATGATGATGATGATGGTGATGGTGATGATGATGATGATGATGATAGTGATGGTGATGATGATGATGATGGTGATGGTGATGATGGTGATGGTGATGATGATGATGATGGTGATGATGATGATGGGGTAACATTTATTTATTGCATTTATTTATTCAAACAAGTTAACTGGAAGATAGCACTCATACCCCCTTGCATCATCTTACTAATGCATTCTAACCCTAACCCTCATTCTGCCCCTGCCCCTTCACCCATCCCTACACCTTACCTTAGAAAACCCCCTTCTGTAACACTACTGCTACTATACAAGACACTTAGACACTCAACGCATAGAGCAGCACACATGCACAACACTAAAACTATCCTGTTCCCTTGCGCTTACTTCTTCTCTAACCTGTAAGCATTCACATAAACACACCCACCTCTAATGCTAAAACTTTCTGTATACCACCCCCATGAATAAATTGTTGATTATTGACTGAGGCCTAATTTTTTTTTTTTTTTGTTCACACCTCTCAGCCTTGTATATGAATCTTGTTTAGAGTACTGCACTGGAACTTTCTGTCAGTATGACAGGAAAATATTGCTGATGAAAGACCTTATGCAAACATGAGGATTTATACCAGTCAAAAGGAAAGGAAGGAAAAACAACTTGTAAATAAAGAGTTGTTGTTGTTGTTGTTGGGTCTTTCGGTTTTTCCCAGTTAGGGGTCGCCACAGCGGAACTCCGGTCTGCTAATGATTGGTAGTTGATTTTTACGTGCCGAGTTACCAGCCCTGACGCACAACCTTCAACGAAGGTACGCCCATTCATGCATGTCTCCACGCAGAAGACGCTCTAGCTGAGAATCGAACCGGACAGTGTCTTACTGTGAGGTGACAATGCTACCGCAGCACCACCACTGCGTCATAACTTGTAAATAAAGAGTGCAGGTAATAAAAAGTAGCCTCTAAATCTTTGGTTCTACAGTCGCTGGGATTGAATAGTTCATAATACTGCCACATTTGCTGATATTTAAAATGGAAAAATTGTTGAGGTGGTAGTAAAATGTATTACAACTACTGACCAATGTCTGATCATCATGCAGAAAGGAGCTGACTGACATAAAATAGGTCTGCAGTAACAGATACCCACTGTAGTGACCCAGTCCTCCTTCCCACCCAATACTCTAGAACTGATAAGTTTTGGCAGAAGATGGGAGCTTAAGTTGATGTGCAGGCCTATCATCTGGCTTTTTAAAGATATGCAACTAGGGAAGTCTGTCTCCAATCAAAATAGACCAGAATTTTCTCATTACATTTGACTGGAGACCCCCTCAAAGCTTATCTGGATCTTGGAGACAGTGATAAAAAACTATATGAAGTTAAATACATTTTTGAAAGTGTGGGAGCCTCACTTGAAGTGCAAACTGTTAGATATTACAGCAGAACAAGAACAACAGAAGGAACACTCTGGCATCACACAAGAAGACTGTTGGCAGCTTAATCATGGAGAGGCTGAGAAAAATGTATTCAGCCCTAAAGAGAGATATCCCTTGCTGCAATTACATTATAGAGACGAAGGAACTGCATCTACAATTGGCATCTATGTTACTCTCTTCAACCTGGGAAGACTACTGGACTGTTATCCTATGCCTGGACTGTTATCCCACACCTGGACTGTTATCCTATGCCTGGACTGTTATCCCACACCTGGACTGTTATCCTATGCCTGGACTGTTATCCTATGCCTGGACTGTTATCCTATGCCTGGACTGTTATCCCACACCTGGACTGTTATCCCACACCTGGACTGTTATCCTATGCCTGGACTGTTATCCCACACCTGGACTGTTATCCTATGCCTGGACTGTTATCCTATGCCTGGACTGTTATCCCACACCTGGACTGTTATCCCACACCTGGACTGTTATCCTATGCCTGGACTGTTATCCCACACCTGGACTGTTATCCTATGCCTGGACTGTTATCCCACACCTGGACTGTTATCCTATGCCTGGACTGTTATCCCACACCTGGACTGTTATCCTATGCCTGGACTGTTATCCTATGCCTGGACTGTTATCCCACACCTGGACTGTTATCCTATGCCTGGACTGTTATCCCACACCTGGACTGTTATCCTATGCCTGGACTGTTATCCCACACCTGGACTGTTATCCTATGCCTGGACTGTTATCCTATGCCTGGACTGTTATCCTATGCCTGGACTGTTATCCCACACCTGGACTGTTATCCTATGCCTGGACTGTTATCCTATGCCTGGACTGTTATCCTATGCCTGGACTATTATCCTACGCAACTTGTTCATGCGATTGTATGTCTTGTTTTGGTTTTCCCTCCTCAAGTCTAAAGGCATAGAATTTCTTTTGATATGCAAAGCAGACCCAATCTTAACATTAAGAAATGGCTCCAGAAAATGTTTTAATGCTAACACCAGTTAATCTTTGCTACTGTGTATCTCTCTAGCAATATATCTATATACATGCATATTTATCTATCTATATATTTATATAGGGGTCCAGGACTAATGCTCAAGTGGCCGTTTCACGGAATGTGAAATGGCCAGGCATACTTCCGCAAAATTGCTTTTCACCGAAGAAGCACTTTTGCGTAAGTATGCCTTTTGCAGAGATCGCACTACAGTGGGGATAAGTGAAAAGTCCATTTTCCCCACTGTAGTGTGACCTCGGAGTGAGAATATAAAAGTAGGGGGTGTGGGGGGCACAGGGGTGCTTGCTCCCCTGCAAAAACGTAAATGTAATGTTTATTTTTTTTTTTAACACACTTTAACGAAAATGTTTTTTTGGTGAAAGCGCTTTCGTTAAAGTGTGTTCGGTGATAGTGGATTTGGACTGTTGAATTTTCATTCAACAGTCCTAGATCCTTATATAGATATATATGTATGTGTGTGTATGAATGCTGCGGTGGCACAGTGGTTAGCATTGTCGCCTCACAGCAAGAGGTTCTCCCATTCGATTTTCGGCTGGAGCACTTTCTGTGTGGAGTCTGCATGTCCTCCCCGTGGTCGAGTGACATATAAAGACATGCAGGTAGGTACGTGCGTGAATGGGTGTGCCTTCTTTGAAGGTTGGGCATCGGGCTGGCAACTCAGCACCATAAAAATCCATTGCCAATCATTAGCAGACCGGAGTTCTGCTGTGACAACCCCTAACTGGGAAAAGCTAAAAGTGTGTGTGTGTGTGTGTGTGTGTGTGTGTGTGTGTGTGTGTGTGTGTGTGTGTGTTTGTTTATAAAATGCACATATGTATGCACTTACACACGCAAACATACATAACATAGAAACACACACTTTCATTCATTCATATTTTTCTCTTCACAAAGCTTCTAGTGTACATATACTTCAATTTTAACTGTCCATTTCTCACTTAACTGTATTCTGTTGATATCATTGTATATATTTTCCTAAACTGCATAATGTACCTCAGAATGAGTTTCATCAAGTGTTTTATAGAGGACTATTATGTTTTTCTATGTGTAAAGTGCATTTCTGGGCACCCTTTATTCCTTCAGCCCATCCTACTGCATGTTCTCGTTATGGCCTTGTGTGCCACCTACCTTATATCAGCATATGTTGTGCCTGTGGACCTGGATGTGGCACAAATCAGTGTTGTTCAATAAATTTGGTTTGTCAGTAAATATACACTAACACATGCTATGATATACAATGGGCATCTAAGGAGTGTGCGTACTAAGGGATTCTAAAGGCAGGTTGTGTGCTTTGTTGATGTATAAATTAAAGACAAAAGATCAGGACTGATTCAGCAATACAGAGTCCATTTTAATGGACAAGTAACTTCCCAGCATAGTGGAGAAATACTACAAAAAAAAGAAAGAAAAAATATATAATTAAATCAAATACTTAACAAATCAAGATGTTTTCCTTTTTAACTTCAGTTTAGATTCCCATAGAGAACAATAAACTTGTATGCCAATAGAAAACAAGCAAATAATTCAGTTCATACGTAATTCATGCACTTAGATGACTGCAAACTGGGAGCCATTATTAAATCCCCAAATGATGTGGATATTCTACAAAAGGGCCTTACAGAAACAGATGCTTATTGCCAGAGCCATGGGCCCAAGCTCAATGCCAAGAAATGTATAGTTATCTCCTTTGGGAAAAAAACATGTACCCATGAATTACCACATAGGTGTCAGTACACTAAACACCGAAAGTGTGATAAGAGACTTAGGGACACAGGTGGACAGTGGTCTCACCGTCGATAACCACATCGCCACAACAGTCAGAAAATCCTTCTAGGAGGCACACCTCATCACTAAGGGCTTTTCATCCAGAAAAAAAAGAACATTGTCCCACTGTACTCATCCCTCATTAGACCCATTAAAGAATATAATGCCCCGTTTGGTATGTACCTCTCAAGACATCTGCAACAACTGGAAAGGCCCCAGAAATACCTCACTAAAAGAATCACAGGCCAAAAGCAGATGCTCTATGCTGACCATCTAAAAAAAACTCCACCTATACTCTGTTGCATATCGTCTAGTCAGAGGAAATCCCTGCTTAACATACAAGGCCATGTCAAACCCAGAGCTGTTGGACATGCTACACTTAAAGAAATCCCAATCCTTCTGAGACACACGCTCCAGGGATCTAAATCTTGTCATCACAATGAACAAAACATGCTGGAGGGATAGGTTTCTGACCCAGAGACTCCCCAAGCAGAGCACCTCTTTGGCCCTCTTCAAAAGGAACCTTAATGAGTGGATGGAAGAAATTCACCCCGGGGATCATGTCAGTCATCCTGCTAGACAGGGGTCCAGGGAAGTAAATACTGTGGGAAGAAATAACCAGGGAATTGTTATGGCTAGGCTTGTATAGGCCCTAGGGCCGATAGCCTAGTACCAACCTATGAACCTATGAACCTATGGATTTTCTTCCCAATTTATCCTCGAATAAATACCATCTTGTGCATGAATTTTAATCATGAAGATTCAGTGCAATTTAATGGGGAGAATAATCTCCAAAAACCATGATGGATCTTCCCTGATTTTGTACCTGCAAATGGCTATTTGTCCACCAGATTTCATATTATAAAGGTCATGGTCATACATATTGTATAGTAGATCTTTTCCTAAGTTAGTATTTTAATTTTTAAACTATTGTTGGAGGTCAGATCTATTATGAGAAGTTGTAGACCAGCACTGCAGTACGCTAGCTACTTTTCACATTTCTTCTGGTGCTGCTGTTGGTATTATACCCCCCCAACATGCAGACAAATACACACACACACACACAGACACACACACACACACACACATACACACACACACACACACACACACACACACACACACACACACACACACACACACACACTGTGTTTTTTTCCATTGCACTTGTGGACTGCACAGTTTTTGGATGTTGGATTGCAGAGTTCTCTTTCTTCTGTTCATTTCTTCAGCTTTGTCATCCCTGCTGTTGCTTTTCAAATCACCATGGATATCAGCTTTCCTTTCACATTTTGGTGTGCTCTGCTCCCTATATCATGCTCATTTAGAAAGCCATTAAATAGAGGAGGTCCTGATATCAAAATCCAAGCTGTCTGGAGCACCTTCCAGAATCTTCCATTCCAGATAATGTGCCCCTTTTCTTTTTCACTGTCAGCTTGAATTGAAACAGTTACAGCTGCTTCACTCACATGAAAATCAAACTAACTATTAATTACTACAAAAACAGCTTTTACTTTCAACAGGAAGAAATTGCTAAACAAAATCAATGTATCACAATAATGTAGTAGTATTTTATTGATTTAATTAGGTCTGCGCACTCTAGTATAAAAACATATCTCAAAATATGCTATTCTAGTGCATGTTTAGTGAGATACTTTCACCGAAAGGTGAGTTAATATATAACATTTTTGTATGTGTTTCTATTTGGCAAAGCTATATTTGATTCAGAAACAGCTTCCATATATTATTTTTTTAAAAATCTTGAGAGGGAAAGAGAGTTTCATTCTATGCTGTATGGCTTGTGGAAAGAAATAATAATGTCTTTCTGTCATTATGTAAAATTGAAAGCAGGACAATAATACTGTAATACAGATATATCTTACAAAATCCATAGAACTCTGTATTTTCAATAATCAATACGTTTATTTTAAGACTAGTTATTACCTCCGCCTTGTACTATTTGAATAGCTTGTTCATACTCAGGACTACCACATGATTTTGTTAAAAGGCATTTATGCTTCGTGAGGAAGCTGGGAGAAAATATTTTCAGAATCACTGCTATAATGTTTGAAAAATTAATTTTTGTTACACTCTTCAGAAGTTTATTTACATCTGTATGTTATTATACCCTTGAGCCAAAGATTATTTTAGGGACTTTTGTTTGGGGGAGGGGAGGAAACTAAAATCCTTGCTATTTTTTTGTCAGCTGTTAACTCCATTTTTCCAATAGCTGCCCTCTTCTTGTAACATTAATCTCTGACCCTATCACCTCTCAGAGCTTAGTAAACAGCTGCAAAGCCCTCCTGGCAGAATGTAATGTTTCCTACACGTAAGTACTTGTTATGATGCATGAAAACACCACTGGCTTTTGGTCATTGCTACATGCAGACCCTTGATCTCTGTGTCCTGACACAGTGTTCTTAATATGGATCATAGCTTAACAGATAAAGGAAGTGCACTGATAGCATTGTTACTGTAACCTTTTCTTTTCTAAATGTAAACTTATAAGGTCCCAAATGATACAAAACACTGCCTCCACTACTTTGCAATAATAAAATGACTAAACAAATGCACAAACTGGCATAGATGGATAATTCTGCTTGATTCATTTTCATGACATAATGCAGTATTGTAACCACTGAGTAGATGTATGTACCACTAGCTCATTATAGAGCACATTAATATAGTTTTTTTTTTACTCGTTTGCATATTTTGGAGTAATAATTAGGTATTGTAGTAAATATGAGGAATTCAATCTGTGCATATTTCAGTTTCTTTGCAACAGGCAACAAAACCACAACTTACCAGTAAATGGAGTTGAAGACTTTTTTTTGTATAACTGGTGTAATAAAAGACAACCAGAAAACAACTGAACAGGGTAAATAATGGTACGATGGCTGCAAAGTCTCATTTCGGAAGCACATTCTTGGTGTTAGATGCATTTTATACACTTCTTACACTCACAGATCTATGTAAAATAAAAGCCTCGTGTCACACAGATCGACATCTACATCATCAATTTCTTGAATTGTGAACCTGTTGCCAACAGGATATGATTAATGCTAAAAGGCATTCATTGAAATGACAAAGATAGCTAGCAGAAGGCAGTTTGGTGAGCAGTAAAGGTAGCTGGCAGAAGGCAGCCTGGAGAACGCTGATTCAGCTGTCTATCAAGTACTCTGTTGGAACCACATAACTTTTGTTTAACAGCTATTTATAATCCATATCTCAGCATTGACATTTACAGTGCAGACTGAGTATAGATGTCTACAAATAAATTACATCTTTACATTGAAATTGAAATTTACACTGTAGCCTTAACTAAAGATGTCTACAAATGATATACAACATCTCAGCACTGGCATTTATACTACAGCCTGACATAAGGATGCCTACAAATGACTTACATCTCAGCATTCATATTTTACTGCATTATCCTCACGTAAGGATGTCTACAAATGAGGTGATGTATAATTTTCCTTTCTAGCTACAGGTTCTCTCTGTATACTCACAATGCAACAATAAATCCCCATCCCTGATCATATTTATGGCATTGTAGCAATAGAAGCAGATAAAGTCACAATATCTTTCATCGACTAGATGAGAAGTTGTAATCCTAGCTGCAAATTTACAACATTTATCACCTAGATCATTGCATCATATATGATAAAATATTAGTTCACTAAAATGTTGTTAACTTGGGCTTAAGTATGCTTGCTCAGAAGGGTCTTAAAAGAAGAAATAGTATTTTATACTTTTCTGCTCCTATACTGCACTAATCTTCTCCTAGGTATGTAATTTGTCCCTTTATAAAGGGCTTCTGCTTATCATGTAATTTCTTTTTAAATTAAAACTAAAATCCTGCAGATATAAGAAACCTCTCCTGCTTCCGGTCACTTGTTGTGTAATAATTGCATGGATCAGAACCGCTCAAGCATAGTTACTTGAGATGTTAGATGCTCATGTGATATTACTTGCTTCACAGGAGTGATACTGTTGTGTTCATAAAGTGTTAATGAATATGACAGGTGTTTCATTGCTTGTCACTCACTGCTCTTTCCGCAAGGAGCAGTGGACCTTATATTGACAATAATGAGCTAATGGAGTGAGAGATGAAACAACCCAGCCACTGGGGATGCACAAGTCAGTGCATTTCTTTGTGCTGGTCCCAAGTCCGGATAAATGGGGAGGGTTGCGTCCGAAAGGGCATCCGGCATAAAAATTCTGCCACATAACTTATGGCGTGAAAATTTCATATTTCCATACCGGATCGGTCGAGGCCCAGGTTAACAATGACTGCCACCAGTACTGTTAGCCAACAGGGTGCTGGTAGAAATTGGGCTACTGTTGGCCGAAGGAAAAGAGGAGGGTGAAGGCATGCCCGAAGGCAGGAAGAGAGGAGGAAGGTTAGGAGTATAGCAGTGAGGGTAGGAACTTTGAATGTTGGCAGTATGACTGGTATAGGAAGAGAGCTAGCTGATATGATGGAGAGAAGGAAGGTTGATATATTCTGCGTGCAAGAGACCAGATGGAAGGGAAGTAAGGCCAGGTGTTTAGGAAACGGGTTCAAATTGTTCTATCATGGTGTGGATGGCAGGAGAAATGGGGTAGGGGTTATACTAAAGGAACAATATGCCAAGAGTGTTTTAGACGTGAAGAGAGTGTCTGACAGAGTGATGTTTATGAAGCTCGAAATTGATGGTGTAATGATGAATGTTGTTAGTGCATATGCTCCACAAGTTGGGTGTGCGATGGATGAGAAAGAGAAATTTTGGAGTGAGTTGGATGAAGTTGTGGTGAGTGTACCCAAGGGTGAGAGACTAGTGATTGGAGCAGACTTTAATGGGCATGTTGTTGAAGTAAACAGAGGGGATGAGGAGGTGATGGGTAGGTATGGTGTTAAGGAGAGGAATGCAGAAGGTCAGATGATTGTGGATTTTGCGAAAAGGATGGACATGACTGTGGTGAATACATATTTTAAAAAGAGGGAGGAGCATAGGGTGACGTACAAGAGCGGAGGAAGATGCACACAGGTGGATTATATCCTGTGTAGGAGGGCCAGTCTGAAGGAGATTGGAGACTGTAAAGTGGTGGCAGGGGAAAGTGTAGTTAAGCAGCATAGAATGGTGGTCTGTAGGATGACGTTGGTGATCAAGAAGAGGAGGAGGAGTGTGAAAGCGATGCCAAGGATTAAATGGTGGAAGTTAAAAAAGGGTGATTGTGAAGTGGAGTTTAGGGAAGAGTTAAGACAGGCACTGGGAGGCAGTGGAGAGCTACCTAATAGCTGGGTAACTACAGCAGAACTAGTAAGGGAGACTGCTAGAAAGGTGCTTGGTGTGACATCTGGAAAGAGGAAGGAGGACAAGGAGACCTGGTGGTGGAATGAGGAAGTACAGGAGAGTATACAGAGGAAGAGGCTGGCGAAGAAGAAGTGTGATTGTCAAAGAGATGAAGAAAGTAGACATGAGTATAAGGAGATGAGGCGCATGGCAAAGAGAGGGGTGGTGAAAGCTAAGGATAAGGCGTATGGAGAGTTGTATGAGAGATTTGACACTAAAGAGGGAGAAAAGGACCTGTACCGATTGGCTAGACAGAGGGACAGAGCTGGGAAAGATGTGCAGCAAGTAAGGGTGATAAAGGATAGTGAGGGAAAGGTACTCACAAGAGAGGAGAGTGTGTTGAGTAGATGGAAAGAGTATTTTGAGAGGCTGATGAATGAAGAGAATGAGAGAGAGAGAAGGTTGGATGATGTGGGGATAGTGAATCAGGAAGTGAAACAGATTAGCAAGGAGGAAGTAAGGACAGCTATGAAGAGGATGAAGAATGGAAAGGCTGTTGGCCCAGATGACATCCCAATGGAAGCATGGAGGTGCTTAGGAGAAATGGCAGTGGAATTTTTAACTAGATTGTTTAATGAAATTTTGGAAAGTCAGAGGATGCCTGAGGAGTGGAGAAAAAGTGTTTTGGTACCTATCTTTAAGAATAAGGGTGATGTGCAGAGCTGCAGTAACTACAGAGGGATAAAATTGATCAGTCACAGCTTGAAGTTATGGGAGAGAGTAGTAGAAGCTAGGTTAAGAAGGGAGGTGATGATTAGTGATCAGCAGTATGGTTTCATGCCAGGAAAGAGCACTACAGATGCAATGTTTGCTCTGAGAGTGTTATTGGAGAAATACAGAGAAGGTCAGAAGGAGTTGCATTGTATCTTTGTAGACTTGGAGAAAGCATATGACAGGGTGCCTAGAGAAGAGTTGTGATATTGTATGAGGAAGTCGGGAGTGGCAGAGAAGTATGTAAGAGTGGTACAGGATATGTACGAGGGTAGTGTGACAGTGGTGAGGGCTGCAGTGGGAGTGACAGATCCATTTAAGGTGGAGGTGGGATTACATCAAGTATCAGCTCTGAGTCCTTTCTTATTTGCAGTGGTGATGGACAGGTTGACAGATGAGATCAGACAGGAGGCCCCGTGGACTATGATGTTTGCAGATGACATTGTGATCTGTAGTGAGAGTAGGAATCAGGTTGAGGAGACTCTGGAGAGGTGGAGATATGCTCTAGAGAGCAGAAGAATGAAGGTCAGCAGGGCTAAGACAGAATGTATGTGTGTAAATGAGAGGGAGGGTAGAGGAATGGTGAGGATGCAGGGAGTAGAGTTGGTAAAGGTGGACGAGTTTAAGTACTTGGGATCAACAGTTCAGAGTAATGGTGAATGTGGAAGAGAGGTGAAGAAGAGAGTACAGGCAGGGTGGAATGGGTGGAGAAGAGTGTCAGGAGTGATTTGTGACAGACGGGTACCAGTAAGAGTGAAAGGGAAGGCCTACAAGACAGTAGTGAGACCAGCTATGTTATATGGGTTGGAGACAGTGGCATTGACAAAAAGGCAGGAGTCAGAGCTGGATGTGGCAGAGTTAAAGATGTTAAGATTTGCACTCTGTGTGACTAGGATGGATAGGATTAGGAATCAGTATATTAGAGGGTTAGCTCATGTTGGACAGTTTGGAGACAAAGCAAGAGAGACGTGATTGCGTTGGTTTGGACATGTGCTGAGGAGGGATGATAGGTATATTGGGAAAAAGATGCTAAGGATGGAGCTGCCAGGTAAGAGGAAAAGAGGAAGACCTAAGATAAGGTTTATGGACATGGTGAGAGAGGACATGCAGGCGGTTGGTGTGACAGGGCAAGATGCAGAGGATAGGAAGAAATGGAAAAAGATGATCTGCTGTGGCGACCCCTAACAGGAAAAGCCGAAAGATGATGATGATGGAGTGAGAGATGAAGCCCCATCAGAAGGGGATGAAGAAGGTTTGCTCTCTGACAAAAATGCTTTTCAAGACTTTTGTTGTGATTAATTTTCTCATACCTGTACTGACTTGAATACCTATGGATTGAGCATTTGCATGTCCTTGAGCTGTCAGGTATGAGCAATATTTGCAATAAATAAAATAAAAACTCGCTGGATACACATGGCACGTAAATCTTTATTAGAAAAAAATGTGAACGCTTTTGCAGAGTCCTCTCTGCTTCATCAGACCTGATTCATCCGATGAAGCAGAGAGGACTCTGCGAAAGCGCTCACATTTTTTTCTAATAAAGAGTTACGTGCCGTGTGTATCCAGCGAGTTTTTATTTTATTTATTGTTTCTTCTTTATTATCGCTGGTTACTTCATCCAGAGTCAAGGATTTTAATCCTGTATCATGAGCAATATTTGCCTTTGAAACATGAGCTTGGTATCTTTGTTCAGTAGGAGTGGATCCAGCCTCCTTACAGGTTAAACTTGCTGTGGCTTCTAAAATGTGTTGTACCAGCCCACTTGTTTGTATATGTTTAGAGTTTCCTCTTGTCTGATATATTTATTCGTTATATGGTGAAAAGCACTCCCAATGTACAATGCTATAACAGTAGCTTTGATACTGTTAGTTACTACTGTACTGTTAGCATAACTTCAGTTTGTACTCCTGAGTGTTAGAATTGTAAATGAGCACTCAGAGTGTAGTAATTAGTATTTGTTTAGCAAACCAAAGTAAAAATGAATATTGAAATGAATAATTCCACAATCCATGTGGAGCATTTCTACTGATTTGCTACATTTTTCAATGTAATAATTACCAGAAAAGCCAAGGATATAGATTTTACATCAGCCTCTTCTATTTCAGACATTAAAGAATCAGGAACCTTAGCAATCCGCTAAGTTGAACCACACTGTGATGTCAAAGAATAGCAAGGCCTTGCTTCATCTTTTCCTTGTCAGGCAGAAATTGAAATTTCATTTTCATAAAGAATAAAAATTCAACAACTGAGCTTTGTAAGGTGAAAATAACAGCAATTTAGTGAATGATGGTTGCTGAACTATACTACAGTGTACACTGGTTCTGTGCTCCCACAGCATAAATAGACTAACTAAAAATAGACCTACTATGAGCTGGAATTTGGTTGATGTGGATTTTGAGAGTAAGTGAAGAGGAGGTAAAATAGTAGTTCTGTAGTTGTGAAAAGCAGTGCCGGAGAGGGTCTGTAGTCCTGCAGGGTGTACTATTAACTTATTTTCTTGTAAATGAATTGTTCAAGACAAGTTTCTTCAGCTTAGTGCTAATCAGTGGATGTATAATCTTCAATTCATGTCAATTATTGCCTGCAAACTGCACTTTTGCAAAGAGTGCAGACTGTTGTTTGTTGTTGTTGTTTGTTTTTTCATTTTGCACCAGCAAGTTTCAAGTTCTCTCACAGTCCTGTGAAAAACGTTTCTGTTTTGGCTGTGGTTTTAGGTGCTGTTTTCTTGATAAAAACTGTATACCATTCTTGTTTGTAAGAACATGCTAGGTTTGCACCACACTCCTTGCCACCAATCACTGGTTCCTAGATTTGACTAGCCCATTCATTCTAACTGAGATGAGAAGTAGTCATGGGAGACCATGGTCCAGGCAGCCATCAAGATTATCTACTCACCGTATTTCCTACTCCCCAATAAACAGTATTTTAGGTAGGGTGAGGAGACTGGGGGACACTGGTGCAGTATCATACTGTTGCTGGGGAGTATGACCTAACTCCACATCCCTGTGGCAACATCATGAGCTCTGCTATGTCTGACTTTGGGGTGTGCATGCACACCTCAGCATATGCGCACCATCCTGGTACATCCCTTGCAGTGCAGAGTTCACTAGGCTCTTAATGCTGCTTTGCAGTGAACCTAGGCTGCCTCCCTCCCAAGATAGATGATGTGTCATGAGCCACTCACTCCCTCTGTGCAGAGCCTATGCTACTTGTCAAATACAGGTTGTCTGTAGTGCAGTCAGGCCTTATCCCTTTACACCAGGAGGCTAGCTATGGGCACACATATCTTGACCTTTTCTTTAGTATGCCAGACATTTGCTTTTGCTGGCCATTAATCATTGAGTGGGTTGGGATACCTCCCTCCTCTGGCTGGTCACTCCTACTTTTCACAACCAGCTCCTGCATTCCTAGGGTAACTAACCCCGTTGTTTGGGGTCACAGTCTGTGCTTCATCTCAGTCCCATGGAATCAGCCCCTCTTACAGTTTATGACAATGTTTGGAGCAGTATAGCACTGTGACCCACAGAAGAAGATTATCTGCATGCATGTGTGTGTGTGTGTGTGTGTGTGTGTGTGTGTGTGTGTGTGTGTGTGTGTGTGTGTGTGTGTGTGTGTGTGTGTGTGTGTGTGTGTGTGTGTGTGTGTGTGTGTGTGCGTGTGTGTGTGTGTGTGTGTGTGTGTGTGTGTGTGTGTGTGTGTGTGTGTGTGTGTGTGTGTGTGTGTGTGTGTGTGTGTGTGACATGATGGACTGCTGTACCATCTTTTTATGCCCATTGATTTGATACAGACTATGACTTTGATGGTGGATTTTAAACTCTAGGGTGGGAGGGGGGGGTCAAAGCCTATTGGGACAGTTTGGGTTTGCAATTTTTCTGATGGTAGAGCCACTATAAGGGACATGGGCTGCGATTAACACAAAGTCCCAAACCAGTAAATAGTATTTTATGGTGGTGATGGTCAATTTTATGACAAGGCATTCTCTTTCTACAGCTAAATAATATCTCACATCATTGTTAGGTTTTTCTGCCTGTATAACAGATGGAATGCCCATCCCTAGCTATAATCTGATAAAAGACTGTTAGCACTGTTTCTGAACACAGCATGTCTTTAAGTTACCTAAATGCTTGCTCTGCTTCAGTGGTCTATTTAAACTTGAAGGGAATCATAATCTTGGTTAGGACAGTCAGGGGACAAGCAATATTTGCAAAACTAGAAATGGTTTTATGATAACAGTTTGCCAAACCTAACAATGCCTTATTGTTTTATAGTAACAGTCACAGTCCAGTTTTGTACTGCTTCATTTTTTGGCCTGTAGTTTCATTAACCCATGGCCTATTACACAGCTGAAATATCAGGCTTCTGCCATGCCTAACATTCAGTCGGTTGGGTTAAAAATCAATTTAGCTTGATGTAGAGAATTTAACAGAATAAATATTGCTACATCATTCAGATAGGCTGCCTCATTTCTGGTATAAGGTGTTAGAAATTTTGTGTATCAACTTCTGGAATGGTAACATGGGCTCCTTAAAGACCAAAAGGCATGATTCTGTAATGGAGGACAATTGGTATGGAAAGTGTCATCTCATCCTTAGCTTTGGGGGTAGTGGAATTTGGCAATAGCCTTTGGTTAAGTCCAAAGTGGGCAGAAACCTAGCCTTGTCCGCCTACTTTGACATGGGATATGAATATGAATCAACATTAGATATGCTACTTACTTTTCTAAAGTCACTGCAAAACTATAAGGACCTATTATGCATGAAGAACAGTATAATGGGATTATTCCATTCAATTTGTAATTCTTCTATAACCTCACATTTAAGCATGTGCCCCTTAGTTAACTGTTTGGTGCTGGCATTCTTGTATTCAATGCAGTTTCTAGTTAATTCCACACTAGGCATGTTTTTTATGTTGTGCTGGATTAAACCAGTCCTGTCAGGCAACTCTGAAAATATGCCTTTATTCTACCACATAAAAATAGCTTTACTTTATGTTTCTGAGACATTGATGATGTCTCATCTGTTTCGACTTCAGCACAGGATGTGGGGGGCCTTAACTGCCTCTGCAACCATGCTTCCTACAGAAACTACAGTTTCTCTCCAAGGCTTCAGAACATTTAATTGGCTTACTTTTACAGGTTTCCTCACCCTTTAATTTGTTTTATTTTTTTTTCGACAGTTTCAAAAGTTCCTTTCTACTTTGCAAGGAACTGTTTTCAGCAGTGGGTACTAACACAAGTATTATATCCCCTGGTTTGAAATCTCGCGATAATTATTTTTTTCTTATATGATTCCTATAGGAGCTCTTGTGCTCTCTCCATATTTTATTTAACTATAGGCATTATAGTTCTTAACCAGTCCTGGAGGACTGCAAATTTTTTCTCACACTTTTAAAGGAGGGTGCTTTTCTTCTTACAATTTTCTTTAGCTATATCTAGGAAGCCTCAGAGGTGTCTGTCATATACAGCAATTCAGATGGTGTGAATTCTTTTGAAGCATGGGATTCTTCCTTTATATCAAAGAGAAGATATCAAAGCAGTTGATCTGAATTTCTTCGATCCAGGTCTACCATCTTTCACAACATAGCCTTTATAGTTTTATTAAAACACTCAACTAGTCTATCTGTCTGAGGGTTTTTTCATTTTAAAAAAGGCAATGGCAAATGTTCATACATTATTCTGGACATAAATGGGATACATTATTCAGTAAGAATTTGTCAGGGAATTCTTACTCTAGAGAAAAGCAGTCTTAGTTCTTTTGTTATGCACTTTGCATTGACTTTTCATAGGAGTACTGCCTCTTGAACTTTTGTTGCATAATCAGTTATTACTTGAATATACTGATGATCCTTGTGATGCCCCTACACTGGCCCAGTAGTCAAGGAGCCTGTATCCTCACAACTGGCAATAGCTAGGGGATGTAAATGCTGGGAAGATGGCAAGTACACACACAGTAAAGTGTAATTTCCCTTAAGAGCACCCAGACACCACAGTCAGTCTGGGGCTGGTTTCTCCCTCTGTCTCCAGATCCTCAGTAAGACTGGCACAGCTATAGAGCTGAGATCTCAGCCAAGCTAAGACCTCCAGCACCCTCTCTGTCCTACCAGCACTTCATGGTCCTGCCAAAGTAGCTGACACACACACATACTTTGAAATTTGATTTATACACACACACACACACACACACACACACACACACACACACACACCCGGGGAAAGCTCGCACAGGTTTACTAGCTCTGCCCCCTTCTGCACAGAATATAAGGTAGTTCCAGCTGCCACCAGCCACTACTTATCAGATACTTAAGGCCCTTAACAAAGGATGTCCAATCATATTGTGTAATGTTACTATTAATCCAAATGGTAGTCTGACCAAGAGCAAGGCTGTTTAGGAGTGTCTTGTACAGTGTCACCAAATACCTATGCAAGTACTCTCAGAGCTTAAATATGCCTCACAAATATCAGCCACAAAGATAGGTTTAAATATATTTAATAATAATATAGTCAAAGAACAAGACAATACTCAGTGCACAAACACAGTTACTTCAGAGTTCAAAATCACAGAAAATATTTAAAACAACCTTTCAGGACATCCTCAGATAAATAAAGAAAACATCTACACTAAATTGTTGCTATATACCTATCTGAATCTGAAAAAAGTTACTATGCCCTAAAAACATACTTACAGAGCAATGCAAGTACAGATGCAATGATGAGTGGATGTTCTTGTTAGTTCCAAGACAAAATACAAAATGTGCAGTCTCTCTCTAACTGCTGGGTTAGCTTGGATGACATCACTTTTTTGTCACCTGACTTCAGTTTCCAAGCTAAACCCCTTTTGTCAGAAACTATCTGAATGTAACATCTCTGTGTGAAAAATACATATCTCTCAGATGTTTCCTCAGATCTGTGCAACTGCTAGGAATTCATAAAACAATAAAACACTTCTGCATCTCAAACCTAGTAATTATTTCTCTTCCAAGACAATACAAAAGCTTCTAGCTCTAGACATTGTGTCTGCTACACCAAAACTGAGAGATAACTTTTATAGCACAATCATAAAATAATTTAGTTTCAACTTATTTTCTTGAAGTTTTTCAAGTTAACCTTTTATGTCCCCGTTTCGACTGTTAAAACACATACAGTTACACAATTACAATAGTTTATATATATTTCTATTCTAAGCTAGCAGGGCATGCTGTGGTTACATTTAACTCAGTACATAGCATACAGCTCTGTATAAATCATATCAATATTCACAAATGACATAGAATTATTTATAAAATTTCAGATTACTGGGCTGGCAATATTTCCTTTTGTGGCATTTCTTTCCCCCAAAAAACTCAAGCTAGTTTTTCAAGTGACCCTTGAGAAACCTTGCTTGAGAAGGTTGACTATCTGGGAATACCTTACTCAATTCCCTGTCTTGAGATTCCAGCTGACTTGACATTGCTGCCCCCAGTACAGTGCTGAACTATCCCATCATATGCCTGCAATCCTAGTCTCCACCATAGTAATTTGGGATTTGGCTGGCTGGCTCCCTGTAGCCATAGATCCCCCTTCAGACTCCTCCTGTCATAAACTGCAAATACTCAGCACAAGGGCCTCCTTATCATGGTAAGGTTTCATCATGTTAACATGGTGCAACTTGTGCCCCTGCCTTCTGCCTAGCAGTTCTACCATGTATTTAACATCACTGACCTTCCTTACCACCTTGTAGGGTCCCTCCCAAGCTGCCTGCAGCTTAATGTGTCTGACAGGAATGAGAACCATCACCTGCTGCCCTACAGCATACTCTCTGGCTTGAGCATTCCTGTCATATCAGACGTGCTTCTGCAGATTCTCCTGGGTCAAGCCCATGAGTTCCCTGAGCCTTGTCCTGAGGTTTAGGACATATGCCACAACAGACCCCTTGTGGAATTCACACTCACCCTCCCACTCATCTCAAATCAAATCTAGAGGTCCCCTCACCCCATACCCATACAGCAACTCAAAGGGTGATAAAGCTGTGGATTCCTGGGGCACCTCTCTGTAAGCAAACAACAGATGGGGCAGATATTTGTCCCACTCCCTCTTAAACTGGTCTGCAAATGCCTGTTGCATCATCTTGAGTGTAGAGTTTAACCTCTCAACAAGACCATTAGTGTGGGGATGGTAGGAGGTGATCTTTAGGTGCTTTACCCCACAGTACTTCCACGGACAAACCAGCAGGTCTGACATGAAATTGGCACCTCTGTCAGTCAATATTACTTTTGGGAAACCTAACATGCTGAAAATCTCTAACAAAGCATTTGCCACCTTTTCTGCCTCAATGGAGGACAGAGCCACTGCCTCAGGGTACCTGGTAGCATAATCTACTATCACTAGGATATACTTTTTCCCTCTGGAAGTTGGGGTGCTTAGAGGCCCCACAATATCCATAGCTACCCTCTGAAATGGCTCCTCAATCACAACCAAAGGCATCAAAGGAGCTTTCACCTTGTCTCCTGCCATGCCTACCCTTTGGCACTGCTCACAGGTCCTGCAGTACTCTGTTATATCTCTGGAAATCCCAGGCCAATAAAAGTTCTGCATAATATGTCTCTTTGTACATTTTATGCCCATATGACCTGCAAAAGAAATATCATGGACTATGGCTAGAAGTGCCAGATGGTAAGCTCTGGGCACTACTAACTGCTTTATTCTTCACCCTCTAGCCCTCTCTCAGGGGTCCACTCTCGATACAGTAACCCTTTGTCCCAGTATACAGATTCCCCTTTCCCTTGAGAATAATGTGCTGCATTAGCTACCTCCCTCAGGCCTTGTAATGTAGGGTCTGAGAGCTGGTCTGTCTCAACTCTTTCTTTGTAACTCTTCCCAGCTCCCCTTCCACAGGAAGTCTGGCATCCTCTGACAGTTGTGCCTCACTATCAGCCTGGGTATTACTGCTCACCTCTGCCCTTGCAGTCACTCTGTCCAAGGGAACATCAGTACCAACAAGCAGCTGTGGCTCACCTTCAGTCTCACTGCTACAAGGTAGCTCCCACCCTGAAGTAACCACCTCACCAGTCCTGCTTGCAAGTGTGCGGTCTGTCTGGGACTCCCCCAGGCTACCACATGCTTGTCTCCAAGCCTGACTGCATGTAACTGCATGCACACAGGGTACTGCATTATCAAAATAATTACATATCAGAACATCTGCAGGTATATCCTCAAAAACACCTACTTGCTGGCTTTCTTTTCCACCCTCCCAGTCAAGATGAACCCTAGCCAAAGGTATTTGGAGTGGGGTCCCTCCTAAAGCTCTGATTGGAGTAGACTGCCCAAGCATGTAGTGCTCTTCTTTAACCATTGCAGGCTTCACAGTGGTTAGTTCAGAGGCTACGTCTCTCTTAGCAATGGTCTCTTTCCCATTTGCTAAGATATGATATAACCTCTTGTGGTAGTTTGGTACCCTTTTTGTCTCAAGACAACTTACTGCTGGCATTCTGTCATTCCCACTTACTGGTTCTCCCACATTTTGTTCCCCACCTTGCCTCCATGGACATTTATATGCTACATGACCCCACTGGTTGCATTTAAAATATTTATCCCTTGGTCCTGGACATATACCTGAACTAGTGGCTTTCCCTGCTACTAGTGGACTCTGTTGGGGCAGTCTGGGCTGCCCACCATGGATTCCCTTAGACCCATGAGCAGCAATGGGTGTCCCTTTCCTATGCAGTGATGCCCTGCTTGCTAGGTATAGCTCTCTCTTCTTTTCCAACTCATCTGCAGTACTGCATTATCTATTAGCTAACCAGATTCTCATGTCCTCAGGCAAAGTGCTAAGGACTTGTTCCCTCACCAAAAGGTCTACCAGCCCTTCAAAAGTAGTGACCTGACATCCACTCACCCACCTATGTAAATAAGTGCTTAGTTCAGCAATATATTTACACACACTTTCATCTGCCTTGCATCTATGCTGCCAAAGCATTTTCCTATAAGCTTCAGGTGTTGACTTAAAGCATTCTAAAAGACAATTTTTTACTGTATTATAATTTAAGCAGTCAGTATCAGACAATTTAGAAATAGCATTTAAAGCTTTACCATGGAGTACACAGAGCCCTTGGTCAACATTATATTGTTTGCATACCCTTTCAAACATATGAATGAAACTATCAAAAGTATGCCCCTCTGTAAATTGTGGAAGAAATTTACCAACCTTTGTTGCTTCTCTGGTTCGGTTACTCCCTTCCCCATTACTTCCCTGATTTTGGTGAAGAGTCAGCATCTCCTTTTCATGTTTCCTCTGCCTCTCATTCTCTTCAGCCTCCAGACATTGCAGTTTCTCATTTTCCTCAGCCTCCAGATGTCTCAGTCTCTCGGCTGCTTCTATTTCCAAATGCTTGGCCTCCACCTCAAGGACGAACTGTCCATTTTCTGAGAGCTGTATATCTCCAAGGCCAGTCTGATTGTCCTCGTTGCTATTCAGTGATGCATCTGTGACTAAAGCTGCAGTCATGTCAGCTTTAGTCAGGTTGGCATGCACCAGTCCTTTAACCTAGCACATTTCAGCAAACTGGCTCCTTATCAACTTGCCATACTTCCCTGCTGACATGCTTGCCTGCTTTCCCTGACTAACTAAGCTAACAAAAAAAAATAAAACAATTGTGATATGTAACTATGAATGTTCACTGTGGCTGATTGAGAGTACAAACACCTTTCTTAGTGACCACTGTTCACAGGCTACAGGAATTCTATATCCACACCAATACAAGCCAGTTAATATGTGATGTGACTATCCCACTATTGTTGACCAGTTAATATGTGACACCCCTGCACTGGCTCAGTAGTCAAGCAGCCTCAATCCTCAACACTGAAAAACAGCTAGGGGATGTACACACTGGGAGGATGACAAACACACACACAGTAAAGTGCAATTTCCTTTAAGAGCACACAGAGACCACTGTCAGTCTGGGGCTGGTTTCTCCCTCTTTCTCCAGATCCCCAATAAGACTGTCACAGCTATTGAGTTGAGATCTCAGCTGAGTGGCCAAGCTAAGACCTCCAGCATCCTCTCTGCCCAACAAGTGCTTCATGTCCCTGCCAAGTAGCTGACACACACTTTGAGATTTGATTTATATGCAAACACACACACACACACACACACACACACACACACACACACACACACACACACACACGCACACACACACACACACACACACACACACACACCCCTGGGGAAGGCTGCCACAGATTTACTAGCTATGCCCCTTTCTGACCAGACTATAAGGTAGTTCCAGCTGCCACCAGCTGCTACTTATCAACTACTTAAGGCCCTTAACAAAGGGAGTCCAATCCTACTGTGTAATGTTACTATTAATCCAAATGGTAGTCTGACCAAGAGAAAGACTATTTAGGAGTGGCCTGTACAGTGTCACCAAATACATATGCAAGTACACTCAGAGCTTAAATATCTCTCACAAATATCAGCCACAAAGATAGGTTTAAATATATTTAATAATAAATAATAGTAAAAGAACAAGGGACTACTCAGTACACAAACATAGTTACTTCAGAGTTCAAAATCACAGGAAATATTTAAAACAACCTTGCAGGACAGTCTCAAATAAATAAAGAAAACATCTAAACTAATCTTTACTATAGTCCTATCTGAATCTAAAAAGAGTTGCTATGCCCTAAAAACTTACTTACACAGGAAGGCAAGTGCAGATGTGATGATGAGTGGACGTTCTTGTTAGTTCCAAGACAAAATGCAAAATGCCCTGTCTCTCTCTGAGAGAGTTCTTAAATTATTATCAAATATTACTGCCAGGTTAGCTTGGATGACATCACTTTTTTGTTCCATGATTTCAGTTTCCAAGCTAAATGCCTTTTGTCTGAAACTAACAGAATTTAACATCTCTGTGTGAAAAATACACATCTTTCAGATGTTTGCTCAGATCTGTGCAGCTGCTAGGAAGTTATAAAGCAATAAAAGACTTCTGCATCTCAAACCTAGAAAATTACTTCTCTTCCAAGACAATACAAAAATGTTTAGCTCTAGATATTTTGTCTGCTGCACTGAAACTGAGAGATAACTTTTATAGCACAATCGTAGAATAATTTAGTTTCAACTTATTTTCTTGAAGTTTTGCAAGTTAACTTTTATGTCCCAGTTTCTACTGTTAGAATATATGCAGTTACACAATTACAGTAGTTTATATATATTTCTATTCTAAGCCAGCAGGGCATGCTGTGGTTACATTTAACTCAGTACATAACATACAGTTATATATAAATCATATCAATATTCACAAATGACATAGAATTATTTACAAACTTCTAGACAGCTGGGCTGGCAATATTTCCTTTTGTTAAAACCCTTGCCTAGTTTTATTAGTGAACCTACAAAGCCCATTACTATTCTTTCAACTGGGACTTAAGTGATAGGTAAGGGCATCCAATGTTTCTTAAACCACCGGTTGGGCACTGTCCTTTGATATTCTTATCAAGCTGCACAAACTGTTTCTTTGTCATTTATAATACATTATCGATAAAATATATATAAACTTTAGATTTTTGTCTTATCCATATCTAAATGGCCACCAAAAATCTGGCAACATTATATCTTCATTACAAGTGTTCCAAGACTGTTCAGAATTAATAACTGACCCAAAACCAATTCTTTGGCCTTGGTTACCATGTGAAACAGGCTCTTTCTTAGTTCAAAGTATGGGTATGAAGGTAGGCTGTTTTGTTTCTTTGTATCCCCATCTACTCTTGCTATATTCTCTCTCTAGGTCTACTCATTGTATTGTCTTCCCACTGAGATTTCTTGAACATGTCATGGCTTATGTGGAGGTCATCCCAGTCAGCATTATTTTTATCAGTATTCTGATGTGAAGTGGAAGCCATGGTACCCTCACCTATAAATACAGGTACAGGTTTATTCCTTTCCTCTAATGCAGTCTCTGTAAAAGGTATCCCACAAAAATAATGTATACCTCCTAGGCATAATGGCACTTTTCATTTCTATACATCGGTCATTTACCTTACCTTCTTTACCTGTTGAGACACAATTCTGTTTATGAATAGCTTTCTGTTTTGGTGTAACAGGATGAAGCTTAAGGCTCTGTTCAAGTTCCCCTTTCCTTTTTCATTTAATATATGATTCATATATCTTTTCCTCAGTTTCTGGACCTACTTGACTTATTGAATTCTTAACTATATGCCCCTCTACCAGTCTCTGTATGAACTTCTTTTATTACTTTAACAACTAGAGTCCTTTGGCAAGACTCGGTATCAGATTTATTTAACCTTTGCACCTACGGCAAAGTTTAATCCCTTTTTATAGTCTCATACCTTTTTGTTACTGGGGCAGTGTATTTCTTGCTATAGAGCTGGTTGAACCCCCCCCCTATTTTCATAGCTCTTTGAATTAAGGAAAGTATTGGCCAATTATCCATCATGTGTTAATTCAGGTACTAGAGCTACTGGTGCATACCTCTCAAATGTACAGATTTTCACAGAATGTCCAGATTTTGGCTTCATATTTTTGGTCCATTTTTCATAAAATTGTTGTTTCTTAGCAAATGAGTGCTAAATCATTAAGAATGAATTTAGGAAAATAAAGACGGACATTTGTGTTTCATACTTCACATCCTTCAGAAAATTAATTCTAATGTAAAACCTGTTACTCTGTTACCTTTCTAAGTTTGTAAAAGCAATATTTAAACATTGTCCTTATTTTTGGGCCTTTGTACCAGTTTTGTTCATGGCTTTCTCCAGATTTTTTGCTGTAAGAGGTTGAGAGGTATGACTGGGTGTAGTACTTTGCCTAGTATTTTTCCCTGTTTATAGGGTGCTCCATTTTGTTTCCATTTATACTTATTACTTTAATCTTCTGTTTGTGTTATCCTTACAAGCATATTCTGATCTAATATAATAATGCTATCTGAGTCCAACAATCCTTAAAATACATTTCCATCCATCCACCACAATAGTATATTTAACAAGTTTAATAACAGGACAGTAGCAAAGGGAGACTGCATTTCTACTAGTTAAAAAAGTTCAGCATTATCATATTCCACAGGTATCATTTCAGGTACAGCTTATTGGCTAGCATTACAGTTTGTACAGGTACAGGTATCATTTCAGGTACAGCTTATTGGCTAGCATTAGCAGTTTTTACAGGTACAGGTATCATTTCAGGTACAGCTTATTGGCTAGCATTAGCAGTTTTTACAGGTACAGGTATCATTTCAGATACAGCTTATTGGCTGGCATTAGCAGTTTTTACAGGTACAGGTATCATTTCAGGTACAGTTTATTGGCTAGCATTAGCAGTTTTTACAGGTATAGGTATCATTTCAGGTACAGCTTATTGACTAGCATTAGCAGTTTTTACAGGTACAGGTATAATTTTAGTACAGCTTATTGGCTAGCATTAGCAGTTTTTACAGGTACATGTATAATTTCTAGTACAGCTTATTGGCTAGCATTAGCAGTCTTTACAGGCACAGCACTGCTGTTACTAATTGTTCAGTTTTTGCTGTGTGCCCCTACCTAGGACATGTAAAACAAACCAACTCAAATGGTAACAGATTCGTCTTGTCCACAGACAAAGGGCCATGCTTAGGTGAAGGTGTATTATTAACCCTTGGGGCTGCCAAGTCTGACCTGGGGTTTGAAATGTCAATTAACATCAGATATTCTGCTAAAACAACCAGATAGTTAGAAGACTTGGGGTAACACTGGAACATCCATTTTTTTCTTAAGAAGCTATAGAATGCTTTTTAAATATATGCAGCCAAGATTTATAGCATTTTACTGGTGTTATTTACATGACATTCTAGTCACAGTTCCAAAATACATATTAAATTAGTCTTCTATGACCTTACTGGTCTGTCCATAATGAATGTCCAGTAATGTGATTTCAGTGAAGTTCCATTCCTAGCCATAATTTTCCATTTAAATTACTGATAGTTTTATGCATCCACATCCTCAACGTCTATGTATGCTTTTAGTGAGACCCCAGTAAGATGTCAGGAAATATCTTGGCCTGTTTTGCTTGGAGTCAGTTTATAAAGGTGTCATGTCACTCAAATGCTAGAAAATAAGCTTCCACATGCACCATTTTTTTCAGAGATACACTTTTTTTTTGGGGGAGGCAGGGATTGGAAACTGATCAGCTCTTGGTCAGTAATGAATACTTGTTACAGGAGGTTGAAGAGGTGTTGGTCAGTGGATGAGCTGTAGTAGATTTCACTAAAGCCTTATCAGTGCTCACTAAAGACCGATTATTTTTCCATCTTTTCCATCTTGCACATAACACAGCAGCTATAGTTTGAGTACACACATTTTGTTTTAATTTCACGTACCCATATGCACATACTAATCGCAAACAGTAAATTTCTTCTCAGAGCAACTCTTCCAACTGCCATGAAGTTACCAGATGTCAGAACAAATTCCAATATGGATAAATTAATTTGTATGCTTCTTAAATAGTTTACTAGATAAGTTGAGAAGAGACAAAATCAAGTCAATTCTCTGAAGCTTATATTCCTTTTTGAAGTAAGGAAGAACAGTTCAGGAAGAGAATTTACTTTAGGTTATCTTCACAGGTTCATAGGTGTTTACTAGGCTAATGACCACAAGGGCCTTTTAAAGCCTAGCCATGAATCCCAAATCTCTGACAAGTTCTGATAGCCTTGATAAGTGCAAGCATGGGCCTGGGAGATGAACCATTTACAGGTTACCTGTTTGCATCAGAGACATAGGTGCCAAACCAGGGACGAATTTCTGGTTTCCCATCCAATTGTCTAAGTTGCACTTGAATTGGATTAGGGAGGAACTCTGCTTCACGTGGATGGGTAACCTGTTCCATAGATGGGGTAGTCTCTGGGATACATACCTATCTCTCCAGCAATTTCTATTAATATCACAGGCAAGGTTTAAATCTTTAAAATGGTTAATTCTGGTACTGTTTGTTTTGTGTATATGCAGGAGGTCCAGCAGAGTGAAGTCTGACAATGCCCTGTATGCCAGGCATAGATCTTCCTTCAAAAGCCTGTAGGAGAAAGAATACAAGGATTGGGCCTTGAGGCGGTCTGCATAGGACATATTACTTACGCCCTATATTCTTTTACTGAGGAACCTCTGTGGACGTTCCAGTTGTTGGATATGCCTGGTTAGGTACACACCAAAGAGGACATTGATTCTCAATGATAGGTCTGATGAATGCCGAATACAGTGGAACAATGACGTCCTTGGACATGGATGCAATACCTTTGTTTATAAGTTGTGCAACATAGAATGATTTCCTCACCACTGTAGACACGTGATGATCAAAGGATAGATTACTATCTATGTGTGTCCCTAAGTCCCTGACTACTGGGTCAACTCTAATGGGTGTGTTGTCAATATAATAGTTACCAGGGATGGCTGACTTCCCAAAGGATACTATTATGCATTTCTTGTCATTTAATTTTAGTCCATGACTCTGACACCAGCTGTTTGTCTGTGTCAGCCTCTCCTGAAGAACATTTGTGTCAGTGTGAGATTTAGTGACAGCTCCTAATTTGCAATCATCTGCAAATTTAGTCAGCCAGAGACTAACATTGGCCTTGACTTCTGAGAAGTAAATGCCAAAAAGGAGCGGTCCAAGGACTGATCTCTGAGGAACTCCACTAGTGACTGGCCTCTTTGTAGAGGTGGACTCCCCAATTCTAACTTCATGGGTCCTGTCTGTGAGCCAGTTGGCTATCCACTGGGTGACATACGAGTTTGTACCTAACCTCTTGAGTTTGTCAACAATGCCCGAGTGGGGTATTGTGTCAAATGCCTTGGCCAGGTCAAGGTAGGCAATGTGAATGATTATCCCCTCATCCATTGCTTTGGTGACCTTCTTAAAGAAGTCCACCAGGTTGAATAAGCATGATCTGCCCTTGACGAAACCAAACTGGGCTGGGTCCAGTATCTGGAGGTTTACTATATCTCTATCGATCATCTCCATGATAATTCCTTCCATGGCTTTACATATAAAACTAGTGAGACTTACAGGTCTGTAGTTTTCATGGTCTGTAGATGGCCCACCTTTGTGCAGAGGGATGACTGTTGCCTTTCTCCATTCATGGGCACAAAGCCTGTTTAGTGGCTACAGTTAAACAGTAATTCCAGAGGCCCTGATAGGTCATGTTTCATGCTATTTAGAAGGCATCGTAAGATATTGTCTGGGCCCATTGATGCAGTGTTCTTGATCTTAGAGACAGCATTAAGGACCTGTTCCCTAGTGATAGTAGGGAGAGTTATATTTGATGATATTTCCTGAGGGATGGTTGAGGGGGGAGAGAGGAGTAAAGTTGGAGCTGAATTTATCAGCCAGGAGGTTTGCTATATCTTCTGGCTCAGTATATAGGCGGCTCTATTTACAATGAGCTCTGCACACAATTGTGTATTGCTTTTGAGGTTGCAGACATAGCTAAAGAATGCTTTGTGGTTGTCTTTGGCCTGGGAAGCCAAACATAACTCAAATTTGGCTTTGGTAGACTTTATTTGTTCTCCGAGTTGTTTGTTTAGTTTAATGAGAGTGCTTTTATCCTGCTGGGTGCTGCACCTCCGAATTTTTGCCATGATTTTCTTCCTCCTGTTATACATATGATTCATTTTGTGATTCTACCAGGGTGGCTTGTTTTTTGAGTTATTTCTGTACTTCTTCCTTGTGGGTACAGCTGCTTCTATCCAGTTATTAACATGCTTGTACAGGGTTTCTGTGAACAGTTCTGCATAGGCAGAAGTGTTCTCAGGGTTTATGGGCGGCTTGAAATTTTGCCAGGTTCTCACATAATAACAGGAGGTTAGTCTTAGAATAGTTGCTGAATATTCCCGGCTTTGTTGGGGGTCAGTAGAGACCATTTTGTGGTCTGAACTTACCAGAACTCACAGTTTAGAATAAAATGGTTCATATATCGACTGCATCCACCAGTGTAGCAATTTGCTGTGCTTGTAGACACAAAACAGTCACAGAAAACAACTTTTCAACTTTAAGATGAATTATGTTTACAGTAAGTGGATATAAAAGATGTTTTCTTTAAAACGTTTGGGGAATAACAAAAATAAACAGTCACAAATGCACTGCTAGACTGTAAAGGCAAATTCAAGTCTTTTTACGGCAGAACACATAAAATAGTCCAATGGTTCAGTTCACTGCTGTCCCTTTTTATTTAGCACAGTTTTAGTAATCTGCATACTGTATAGAAGTCAAACAATAGTCATATTTCAGGAAATGCAAAAGAAAAATCATGATGCAGCACAGAGTCAACAATGAATGACATATGAGGAAGCAACTGAACTTCATCTCTTAGATGAAAGGACTGCAGAGACAATTCAGTTAAGTATGGAAAAAATAACAAATCTAGGTAGAAACTATTTTCAATGAGAAAAAGCAGTAAAACAGAAACTGTAGCCCATAGTCTGAGGCTTGGTGGGATTATATTTAGCAGGTTTGGCACTGACGTGAAGAAGTTCTACACAAAAAGCGTAATCTCAAAGGTCAAAGTGTGGCAAACTATAGTTAGAGACTGAAAGCATTAATTAAATAATTAGAGGTTATAAGTGTTCATGGAATAAATAATATCTAAGACATTAGATGTGACTGCGCATTTTAATACATTTAAGGGACTCTGCAGAATGTTAGGTAGGTCCACTCACTTGCCATCAGTTTTCTTGAATATGTAAATATGAGTCAATTTAAATATGTTTTACCATAAAGAACAGATGTCTATATACATGACTCTGTGTGTGTGTGTGTGTGTGTGTGTGTGTGTGTGTGTGTGTGTGTGTGTGTGTGTGTGTGTGTGTGTGTGTGCGCTCGCGTGCACAAATATGCAGTGTTGTGCCATTTCACAGCCTGGATATCATCCAGCAAATTTACCAATTCATTACTATATTTTTCCTTGTTTGTTTTTTTTTTCCGTCTTGATCCACTGACAAATAGTACAAAACATTAATTTATTCTTGGTTATCATATGACTAAAGAAAAACATCCTCAGAACAGTAGATGTCTGTTTGGCCAGCTTTCTGCTTCCTTCTAAGTGAAAGCATATAATATGATTTAATGTTGAATTTATGTACAAATATCCAAAAAATAGCATGATACATGGTCTGCGGATCACACAGTTTATTGGTTAATGTGGAAATGAATCAGGCATCTATGAGTATGACATTTTCTTGCAGAAATATTAAATGGATGGCTAGACAGTCTAGACAAGTTTTAATGAACAGAATTATTTTCTGAAAAAAATTTATTATGATATAAAATCGAATAGTTATGTAAATCACTAACATAATAGGAATTTATTCAACTATTTACAATATTTACAAACAGGCAAACTATTTAATATATAATGCACTTAAATATACTCATTTTCTATAACACAAAAATAGAAAACTAAGAAAAATTAATCCAAAATTTACTTTTCTAAAATTTTAGTTCTGGTTCATAGTGTCTGTCAGTTGAAGTACTTTGGATGATGGATTAGAAACAGCAGTCTTGGTTGGTGATCTTATCTTCTTGACTTCATATTTATTAATAATGAGAATTTTAATGGTGGACAGAAAAGAGAGGTCCTAAACTAGTAGTGGAAATCCCTGCAATACTGCATAGAACAGACACAGGGAAAGTATAGATAGAGCAGGAGTGGCCTTAGGTCAACTGGTGCCCTAGGCAAAAGGGCTCCATGGTGCCCCCACCACACCACCCTGTGCCCCCATCCTTGTCTACCTACACCAAATAAATACTGGAAAAATGTCCCTTCTAGAGCGGTGCCCTTGGCTGCCGCCTGTTGGCCTATGCCTAAGGCCGGCTATGAGATAGGGGTTAGGAGAATATCTTTTATTTTTTTTTAGAAAATTGAGTTTTACAGTTCATATGAGAAAACAAGATGGACTTTACAGTCATTAATGGACAGTGGCATTTAAGCTTCACTACACCATGTGATATGAATGTGTGGTTGTGTATGTATCTTGTGATGCAATGGCATTTTCTATAAGATTAGGTTCTCCACCTTGACTGAATGCTATGATAGAATCCATCTCTCCCAAGACCCTTAATTGGATAAAGCAGGCATTCGAGAATAAATGAGTACATTATTGGTAGCTAGTATTTCTTCATAGTATGTTGCTGATTATGAGAGAAAATATTTTGCTGAGCATGATCTCAAAATTAAAGACTCTCCCTGGGATTCATGAAGCTTGCGCCAGGCGCAGGCGTAGCGTAGGCGGTATAATGCCAAATATGGCCACCGAGCGATTCAGGTACGATCCAATTCCATGTGCACTACCAGCGTACGCCAGATCTGCGCAGCCCTCAGCTCAGGTTTGCTAATCACCCCATGCGCAGTACTGCACCATGCAAATGAAGGTACATAGCGATTCATTAAGTGGTGCAGGTGTAGCGTAAGCCTACAGAAATGTAAACCAAAAAAAAAACGGTTTACATTTTGCCAAACAGAACATCGGAGCTATGAAAGTGGACCAGACTCATGTATTACAAAGTTAACATATGCCAATGGCTAAATATACAGCCAATGGCATAAGAAAAGATGCACAACACCTAAAAAACAACATTTAATGTCATATCCACAGTAATGCAAAGTACAACCGCAGGGCATGTATGCACAAATGGGAACACAAGGAAAATATATACAAATGTTATAAAATCGCAATGTAATACAAATCATGATTTCACGAAAATACTCAGTGGTATGCATGGCACACCACAACCAAGCTGCAAGGGTTGCTAAGGGTCTGTGACAGTGTTCGGCGCGGTAACTATGAATTAGAAGTCAATGCTATGCAAATGAGGCAAGTAATAGTGAATTGCAAATGTCCCGCCGGACTAAGGATGTACCATATGGCGCAGTGCTACAACACCGAGGAGTGGTTTGGAGGTATACATGACATCAGCAGTGGGGTGTGCCACCGTAGCTGTAAGCACATTGGAGCAATGCAAATCCAGGCTGCCCATTGCTAAGCAAAGCCGGATAGGGGTGGGGATGTAGGTATAGCATCGTTTAGCTGAGAGTACATATGGTACCCAAAAGCGCATGTGTACGTGGATGAAAACGTGCCCGAAACCCGGTAAGTGGACGCACGCACTGCGCACCATAGCTCAAACAGGAAGGTTAGGGGAAGAAAATAAGGAAATGCTGCAGTAGGGTAATTGGAGTACAACTGAGCAATTAACACCTATTAACTCACAGTGGCAATCGACAGCAGCTAACAAGTCTGCTCACAGCAACCTGCAGAACAGGATAGGGGAGGTGTTGAATTGCAAAGAAAAGAGAACTGTCACTGCAGAGCAAAGCAAACCTGCAGTAGATCGGCCATAGAACACATTTCGCCAGATAAGCCAGGTTTTGGAAAGTACAAAAGAAAGCAGGCTGCTGGATGCATGCCAGAAAATGGGAGTGGAAACATTAAGAAATGTTAAGGGAAGGGCAAGAGGTAATCCACGGCAGCTAAATGTAATTCAACACCAAAGGCATCACAAAAGCAGTACCTGTGGTAAAACACATAAGATATACTGCAGCTCCGATTGTACATACACACCCTATGACATCATCAGTGTTCAAAGCACAATAGTATAAAGTGTAAAGGCACCTCACACACACCTGTGTATTCCCAAACACTGCACCATTGGTGTAAACAGACAGGGAAGTTTTACAATGTACATGTTTGGAGCTACCATAGCTGTGATTCATCACCATGTGTTAAGAGACTGAAGGTGTTGTGGAGGATGATGCTGACAACCACCGTAGGCACCGGAGGAGGAGAAGAGTGTTCAGACCAAGGGTAACCTACCAGGGGCTACATGATCTGGAGATAGTAGAGCATTGCAGGGTGGACAGGGACATCTTACAGCAAATAGTTGAGTTGTGCCGGCCACGCCTGAGATCTAGAAACAACAGAGGGGAACCCATCCCAGTGGACACGAAGGTATGTCTAAGCTTGAGAATAATAGCCACAGGTACCTTTCAAAGGCCAACTGGAAACATAATCGGGATCTCACAGGCATCAGCATCCAGGGTACTACACCAGTTCCTGGATGCCATGTTACCACATGCCAATGAGCATATATACTTCCCCTGAACTCAGGAGGAGTTGGCCAGCAATATGCGTCTCTTCCACCATGTGGCACACTGCCCAGAGGTACTGGGTGCAATAGACTGCACACACATACATATCAAGTCACCACCTGGTGAGCATGGTAGGCGCTACATAAACCACAAGGGATACCACTCCATCAACTGCCAGGTCATGTGCAATGCCCAGGGCATTATCATGGATGTGTGTGCTGGCAGCCCTGGAAGCTACCATGACTCCCACATCTGGCATGCCTCACAGCTGTATCAGTTATTTGTCAGGGGGACATCCCATATGGCCACCTTGTGGGGGATGCTGGCTATGCACTGGAGCCGTGGATCATGACTCCCATCAGAAATGCACGCACTCCCATGCAAGAATGCCATAATGAGGCACACGCACAAACCAGAATCATCATAGAGAGTGTGTTTGGGATGCTGAAATCACGGTTCCGTTGCTTGGACATATCTGGTGGAGCATTGCAGTTCTCTCCAGGCACATGTGCCCACATCTTCATAGTATGTGCCATGCTACATTATATGATCCTGCAGAAACAGCTGCAGCAGGAACATAATGGTGAAGGCCCTCACAGCCCACCACAATTGCCAAGGCCATCACAGGCACAGAGGGATTCAGACCATGAACACCCTGTGCCAGCCCCAGTAGGCAGATGGAGGCGTGCCCAATATGCCCACGCCTTGGCAAAGAGGGAACGTATAGCACATACACTGACAGTGTAGGCCCCTATGGACTGACACACCTCTCCCCCTGCACACACAGTAAACTGGATGGCACACACACACGACCACCTGTAAATTGTAATGTATAGGTGGCCTGCTGTGTGAATCCTACATAAGCAGCTCTCAACCATTGCACACACAACAGCTATTGGAACAAGGAAAGTCAACACCTGAACAGTACACGCACCTAACAGCATATGTTCATACTGTATGTATAGGTTCCTAGGTACATCGGTATGTACATGCCCGATTGTCAGAGGCCATTCATCAACCAAGGCAAACAGTGTCTGCTGTTGCCACCACATCGATTAACCAACTGTCCCTCAGTGGAGCAGAGCCAATTGCAGGATCCATGTGTGTAATCATTGTTCCCCGCACACCCTGCATAGATTCCCTGGTGTGTTAATGAGGGGCTCCATATAATGTAATCAGGGATGTAGTGGCAAAACATGGGGAATACCCATGACAGGTATCTGTCACCCCAGCATGCTCCACCTATGGTTGTTTGAAGGTGTAGCACATTATAGTGTGTGGCTCACTGTGACATAGATTCCCAGTGCTGGAGCACATCCATTAAACATCACTTGGACATACCATGAATAGGTCTCATCCATATGTAAACTAACTGAGTTACACATTTGATTGCAGTATGGAGTAACAGCCATAGTACAGTCCACATACAAAACACCATAACACATGTACAAATCCCAGATGCCCAAGTGGTAAATGCACTGACTGTCGTGCATGTTCCTGGTTCCACGTCCTGCAAGGGCCGTTACGTATTCCCGAAGGCATGAATAATGGATGATGGATGCAGGTCATCAGATCAGGTTTAGCACATGTTAGTGGGTTTATGCATTGGCAAGTGCTGGTAAGCGTCGTTTAAACATGACTATACGGATATGCGCAAAACAGGGCTAAGCTTTGCTGAATATCGTGCAGATCACGGTCAGTGATGTCCAGAACAGGTGAAACTAGCATTATTCACCCCTGTACTAATAGTGCCTGCTCTGAAAGGTAAAACGACCACTGCCAGGAGTAGAACGCGCAATCATGTACACAATCACCTAACACTAAGCTACCCGAGATGTACCAACGGCAGGTGTGTATTGTGACAGGTAAAAACAAAAATGTGCGGAGTTCAGGAAACAGTATATACCGCCATGTACACAACGAAAGGTGTGTTCTCCCTCTCTCTCTCTCCCTGTCTACACATATATATATATATATATATATATATATATATATATATATATATATATATATATATATATATATATATATATATATATATATATATATATATATATATATATATATATATATATATATATAGATATATATATATATATATATATATATATATATATATATATATATATGATAGAGATAGAAAGGGTGATAGAGAGATATATGTCGATATATACGGATTCACCAATATCTGCAAATATATAGATAGGTCAATGAAATGTACACAACCACGGAGGTACAAATAAATAGGATACTGCCAACTACCGAATGTTTTACATATCGACACGAGTAATCACGAGGCTTAAAGACCGAAAGACCACAGTACTGGAACACTAGAACCACGAGTAATATTATCACAATGTTAAGGGACATTTAGTTATCGCTGCCGGTGCTGCGGTCCAGGTAGGTACTGTGTTCAACTGTGTTTGTGATTGCTGTGTAAGTGTGTGTTGAGGGTGCCATGTGCATTTCCGTGGGACTGTAATGTGTGTGTGTGTGTGTTTGCATCATGTGTCTGTTAGTGCTAACTCGGAGGTAGATCATTACGGTAGATGTGGTCATAGCTGGCCATAGGCATACGGTTACCACCTGTCCCACTTTAAGAGGGACAGCCCCTCCTTGGGCAGTTGTGTCCTGGCAACAAATATTAAAAAGGGCAAATGTCCGAGATTGTAGGACATAATCATGTCCCATATATTATGTAATAGTTGCATTAAGTAGTTATTCCTGTATCTAAAATACGTAAATGTTACAAGAAACTTGATAAGTAGCTAAAGTGCTACAAGAATAAGTATGTATTTAGGATAAAAGTACGTTCTATCCTGTGTACTGACCGTGGGTATGTGTCGGCCTGTAAACACCGATGTGTGCCCTGCAAATGTCCCACTATGGCCATTTGACAAGGTGGCAACCCATGCCAAAGAGGTTCAGTCACCAACACAACTGCAATGAGTGCAAATATCTGTGACAGAAATACATGAGGCAGCTGTCATTTAGTAACATTCCCTTACATATCAATGTATTTCCAGAGGTATTGAAGTATCAACCTCACCTGCATGCTATATAGGAACCAATTAACAATGGCTCAATGTATAAGCCTGCAATAACCATAGTTTTAGCCTACTAAATGATAGGTCTTCAATTAGGAAAGGAGCCCACACACACATATGGAATATGTAGAAATGCAGTCCCCACAAACCTGTATATGCTATGTACACCCACCTACATCTCCCCCACACCCAAAACAATTGCAATACAGACTGTAATAACATCACAAACATCCACTCACTCAATTACATCTGCAGAAGCATTAACATACCTTGTGAGAGACACATTTGTAATGGCGCCATGTGAAATCGTAGCTGTTGTATAATGGAACAGACGGCGATGTTACAGGTTTTGTTTGCAATAGTCCCTTATCAGACAGTTGAGATGACAGGTACACTCACATGTAGAACCACATACTCTAGCCGTCACACACAATCCATGGGGGACATGAATTCAAATTATCCATGTCTCTTCAAATAGCAGTTGCAATTCCTCACAACAAAACACATACAGGCCGTCTCCCCGAAGGTAGGGCAAAAGGGCAATGCCCAAGTGGAGAATTCAATTATACCCCTCTGTTGCCGTGTAATTGGTGAATGGAGTAGCTACACAGCTGATGTGCATGTAATAATTTACTCAGAAACACCAATTGGCGGCAGGATACCACATGTTACAGGTATCTACGTATATAAGGATGCCTTGCCATACATTCAAACCGTATGCACATACCATAGAACCATTTAAACAGGAAAGGTGTAAGAGAGATATATACGAAGACTCGGAACACTAACAAGGTATGTAGAACACTCAGTATGTTAGTGTATGTAGAGCCTGTTTTGTATTAATTAAAGTGTACACAATGCATAAAATGGGAAAAGGTATTATGCAGTGATGTCTTGTTGAGCATAGTAACACTTGTAGAAATTGTGTGTCCTGCTGTGGGCCACAAGGTATACATCTCATACACCACAAGGGATGCTACATAAGGGCTTTAAACACAACAATTCCACACCACCCGCCATCAGTGGTAGGGTTTGTCCAACAAGTACGTGCCATAGCAGGGGATAGTATATGTTGATATACTGTCACAGTAGGCATGTGTATGGGCATATAACGAGAATAACATGCCTAAGTTGGTCCTGCTGTGCAAGTATGCTTTGCATTATGGGATAATGTTTAAAATGTGTAATGTACAGTATTGTAGGTAGATATGTCAGATATTTTACACGGCATAACTGTTATATCATGCAAACAAAAGGTATGTCTATTGGCATGTACAATACACGATAACAGGATACATATGGCTTGTAGTAATGGGACACTGTAACAGCATGATAGCTAATTGAAATGGAAGAGCTGCTCAATTATCCATGCACAAAGGACATGTAATAGCTTCACAGGTTCATAGTTAGTTACTATGCTGTCTGGCCAAGTCCATTTGTAAGCCCAACTACAGTGTTTTCACCGGCGGCACCTCCCTAGGGTAGTGTCCTGTGTCTGTGAACAGCAGAGCCATTTGTTACCTGCACCTGTGTACAGTACAGCCACTGCAGTGATCCCTGGCGTACATGTGTGTCTCCCATCCACCCATCGAGGTATCTCATGAAGAGTGCTAGTGAAGGTCCCTGCTTGATGTACATAGGAATCATGTTCTAAAGCATGGTGAGTATCTGGTTCAGGAATGTATCCCTCAAGCACGTCCCACTCATCATTGCGTTTGTGTACATATCCATGAGCATGTTGCTCTCAGTGGCTTTTGCTTATGTTGCTTATGTGGAGTATATCCATCAATATTGTTGTGGACATGGACCCTGTATGTTCAGCAGAGGTCACCCCTGAGTATGCAGTATGCAAATGTGTACAGTCGTGGTGTCTGTAGTTGTGCTGCATACGTCATCCTTCGGAGGTCAATAATCCTCATGATGTGTTAATGTTGTGGTATGTAAAGCCATTGCTGTTCTGTAAGGTACACCCCAAAAGGGGTTTTGTACCCTTGAATGTGTGTCATGCGTCAGGAGTATAGATGTACAATGGGTGCCTTTGTTCCAGCTACAAACCCATTACAGATAAGGGTGGCCACGTAGAAGGATATCCACGCCACATTGGTAATATGGTTATCAAAGGAGTGGGTGCTATATATGTGTGTACTAAGATCCTGTATAATGTCACATATATGTAGGAGACTACCACCTAAGTGATAGTCAGTGGGTGATTGGTGTAATCCAAAAGGGATGTCTATGCACCTTGTGTCATGCAGCTTGAGGCCATGTTATCAACACCAGGTATCCATCACAGTGAGACCATAATGGAGGGTGTCTGTATCAGCTGGTGGATCAATCATGGCTCCTTGTTTGCAGTCATCTGGAAACCTATTCAGGGAAAAGTCCCTCTGTGCTAGCCTGTACCTCAGGGAAGCATATACCGAACATGAGGGGCCCTATGACTGAGGACTGTGGTATGCCAAGTGTAACTGAATTACAGTAGGTACTACGGTATGCTACCCTCACTGTGTGGGTCCTGTCCGTGAGCCACTTTGCATAACATCTCGAGACGTAGGGGTCGATGTGCAGGTGGATGTGTATGTTGTCAATACCAGAATGGAGGACGGTGCTGAAAGCCAATGAGAGGACAAGGTAGGCTGTGTGGACCCCCTTACCATCATCCTCTACCCTGGTAACTGTATCAAAGGAGTCCACCAGGTATAGGAGCCATGGTCTGACCCTAACAAATCCAACCTGGGTGGCATCAAAGGTCTGGAGCCCACCAATGTCTCTGTGAATGACTTCCATGATGATGTGCCCCATAGCCTTGCTGAACAGTCCAGTCAGGCGTATAGGGCAATAGTCCTTCTGGTTCATTGTGGCACCACCTGTGTGGAGAGTGATAACTGTTGCTGTGTGCCATTCAGGGGCCACAATGTCTGATACAAGGCTATTAGTGAATCTGGTGGCCAAGTGGGGAGCCATGTTGTTCTGAGGTTTGTGTAAATCGCAACCTGGAATGTTGGACGGTCACATGGAGTCTGTGTTGCAGGCCTTAGAAAGTGCAGGTTGGAACTGCGTAGTTGTGACTGCAGGGACTCTGCATTGTTCCTGTATATATTTTGGCCCTGTAGGGAGTGAGAGGGTGTAAAGTTAGCATTAAATCTATCTGCCAGGATGTTGCCAATATCAGTCGGTTCTGTAATGTTCCTGCCTAACTGTCGTATGTCAGAGCAGATGTGGGTATTGCCATCAAGTACTGACATACCTCCATAATGCTTTGTGGTAGTCCTTGGAATGTGTCGCAGTAATGTTTATGTAGCTAGCTTTGGAGGATGTGATAAGGGATCCCGGATTCCTACTGAGGCTGACCAGTGAGCTACCCCACCCATGGGATTGTACTCCACTTTGGGACAGCCTCCACCTTTTGTTGTACATTATGTCCATGGAACTGGACACCAAGAGTGGCGTCCATTATCTGGTGGGTACCATCATGGCTCTGTTTGGGATAGCATGATCCATGCAGTCGTGTAAGTGCTAATGAAGTACAGTGGTGTATGTTTCAGCATTTGTAAGTACATTGTCCATCTGCACGGGTGTCATGACATTTACTACTGCTGTCATAAGACGTCTGAAGTAGGCCTTGTAGAAATCTTGTACTGTGTATTCCGTGAAGGGTGTGGTGCCGGGATGTGGATAACAAGGGTGATTAGCATACGTTCAGAAACTACCAACGAGGGGATAACCCCAGGTGTGGAACACCAGTCACATGTTGGTAATGTCCATGTCTAGGATATTGTTGGCCTTGGTGGTGGTGTGTATGGGTTGATCCAGCCAATTGGAGGTTATGAATCCCAGAAAGCGTTAGCGTAAGTTTTGGTACATGAGTAGGTATCCCAGTTAAGTGTGGGGTAGTGTCAGTCTCACATCAGTAGTTCCTGTCTGAACCCTACTGTCCAGTACACCAAGAAATGAGGGCCAGTAACCGTGGGGTATGGTGTGGAATCCGTAGCAAGTTACAATGTGGATAGCAGTTCTGGCCACAGTTAGTTGCACGTGGATTACCTCTGATGCATTGTGCTAAATAACCAGCCTGGAGGTGTGTACATCCTTGTGAAATATGGACACACCTCCACCATGGGTGTTCTGGTCCTGGTTACATGACTGAAAGGTGTGGTCTGCGTATAACCTGTCAGTGCAGGTGTGCTCTCTATAGCCTAGAGGCAGGTCCCAGTCACTGCAGAGATATCGAAGTGGTCCATTATAAGGAGTGCCTCGCCTGAGTGTGTTAGAGATGAAGATGTCAAGCATTGGGTAACATTACCCCATGTTTTGCTTGCCTCTTCCTGTTCTGGTGGTGAATATGTTATTGGAAACTATCCAAGACAGGCAGTATAGGAGCAGCAAGAGCCTTACATGTTATCTGTAATCCCAGGGCCAACAGGTGCAGGTCATCTGTGCCAAAGCATCGTGTTTTGTTGACCATGTCATTCAAAGCAGACAGATACTGGATGCCTGTGGAATGACAGCAGAAGCATAGGCAACTGTTGAAGTGAAACATTCAGTCATTGTGCAGTGGTATCAGTCTGGATGAATGCAGAATGCTTCTCAGGACTTGGGCGATACCTTCCTGGGCTACAAGACCAGAGAGCTATTGCATATCCCTGTACATGTAGTCCAGGAAGTTACATCTCAGGGCAGTCACACTAACATGGAGAATGACAGTCAAATTGTACCTGGTGAGGTGTGACATGGGTGCATAGGTTATGTTGTGGATCTTGTTACCCAACAGCCAGATGTAAGCGACTATCGCCTTGTGTAGCCTGCTGAGTGGGACATCAGTGTGACCGCCTACAAAGTCACCTATGACGGGTGTGTTAGGTATGTCATTATACCCTATTGGCTGTAGTTGATGGGCACACATGAGTCTGTGGGCTATAAGTAATTGGTGTTGTGTTTGGTGATGGGGGCTGCCTCTGTTGCCTACACAGAGAGTATGGAGAGGTTCTGCAAATGTCGTAGTCATACTATGTGTGGCCTGTGGTGGTGAAGATCTAGTGAGACTATGTGATGAGTGGGGTATGTTGCAAATGTTTAACGTCCCCACATGAATGTCAGGTTCAGTCTGGGTTGGAGAGATCATTACCCCCAGCATGGCTACATATGTGCATCTCCCACAGGCTGTAGTGTCGTATGTTGGGAAGTGAGCATTGACTGTATACATGAGACAATTGCTCTATTGCCTCATGTTTGCCATATTCATCATATAGACAAGCAATAACACTGGTAATTGACACTTGGACATGCCTGTATATTCAACCATGTCTCAGAAGATATGTGAGGTACGTTTGTACAACAGCTGTTGTACTGTAAGCAAGCTGGAAATGTAAGGACAAACAGTGTACTTGTAGGAAATGAGTTGGAATGGGTGCTATAGTAATTAGTAGCTCATGAAGTGCTTGCATGTTCTGAACAAGTGCTGAGCATGAATATGCAATACAGATAGGGTGTTGGATAATATAAACCCACTGCAACCCACAAGTGGGGATGCCAGTCATAATGGGAGGCACTGCACTATTACCCTGCTGAGTATGGTCTGCAAGTCCATGAACCTTTATCAACGTAGATGTTAGCAGTACAGATGTAGATGACAGTACGGATGATTTCACACTGCATAGCATACCTGTGACAGGTCATAGGACATCATCACCCATACTGTGTTCCAGCTACACTGAGTATACTAGATGTACCTTCGTATGTCACAGGAGTGTTCTACCAGTGGCCTGTTGACAGAAGCAACACTACAAAAGGTGTCTGAGGGACATGTGCATATCACACCAGTGGCAGCTACAGTAAAACAGGGTTAATGTTTTGTACTCCCCCCTCATTGTAGCCCATACCACACCGACAAATGGGAGGCATCTGCATATGTAAGGATGTGAATGGCCATGACCTAGGAGCAATAGCTGTCTCAGTGTTGTAGACAACATACAGAATGGGCTTTGTGGGTGAGGTGAGTGACATATGTGCACAATCTGACAGCTGCTAATAGCATTGTCACCGCTAGGTGAATAACCCTGTACCCATTAACTACCACCTAGGCAGCGGTCAACATTATGGACACTGTGTGTAAGGGATGGTGTTGTGCAGTTCACCTCCCTGAGCTGGTGATGTCTCCAGGCCTATTAGGTAGTCATACGAGGCACCCAAGTCATGACCGGGTGCCATCCATGAGCATGGAGATCATTGGACAGGCATACTCAGCATTTGGGTGACCAATATAGGATCACATATCACCTTTAAGGGGTATTGGCCATGCGTGGATGGGCGACACCAGCCTTCACAATCCTCAGCTCCACTATGCAGCATGCTGGCTACCTTGCATAAAGACATGTGCAACACTGTGATGTTGGACATGCTACACGTACATATCCTGATCTGAAAGACATACGTCATGGACAGCCACCTTCCTACTACAAGGATCTCCACATGCTGGACAGATCCCTGTGCCATACATGTAACATACTCCTGCCATACCATTCAGCCCTGTCCATCAAAGCTGCACATGTCATCTCTGTCATACATGGTGTGATGACCGCATGGTAGATGTATCATTAACTGTTTAGATCAGTAATGTGGCACTGATGCACCTGGCTGTGGCAAAATGGCTGTCGGATACAGCTAGAAAACCTCACATCCTATGCCCATACATGGCCCAGGGCATACACACTACTGCATGACCTTGCCCGTACATGCTATAGTTGATAACCATCCCTGCGAATAATGTCCAGCTAGCCATTGTCCCATGTGTATCACATGTGCAACACAGGTGATACGTGGCAGGATGTTGAACTGCTGTACAGTGCCGTGTAGATGTATATGGCAAAACACATGCATGTAAAGGTTTCTGTGTGCATGTCTGCATTGTCACTGCTCATGTCCGTTAAGGCGGTGTATGTGTTGATATGTGACATATACACAGCATCAAGGTCAACAGCATTACTGTGGATACATCCAGGCATGTGCTGATAGGTAAGAACACCAGTACAGGCAAACAGACATGCCCACATCAAGACAGCATTCACATGGAGTATGAGCAATGTAATGAGGTGACAAACATATATGGTGATGATATCCAATGCACAACAGGTGTTACATGTGTGTGACACAAACATGTCAGTTGTGGCAGTGTCATGACGATTTGCAAAGATAACTGTTCATATGTACTAGATTTAATACAAATGTATGTGCAGCTGTATCTCTGTACATCTCTGTGATATTGTGACCTGTCTCCATCATTATGTCTTCCAGATAATGCCTTGTTCACGCCTGCCAGCGTATAGCCGCCTGGAGGATGATGCCCTCATACTGTACCTCCATGATAACTATGAGGTATTGTTCAGCCATGTGCCACAGCATGCCCAGCAGCATGATGACCTGCGGCAGGAACTTCGTAGGAGGGTTAATGATGTGGGTGGCCATAACCGCACCTACCAGCAGGTGCACAAACACTGCACGGACCTGATATGACATGCGAAACAGCGTACCAATGCAATTGCCAGGGAACAAGGTAGAACAGGTGGTGGGCCACCAACCCAGCCCCCACTCACACCTACCGAGGTGCTACTGGCCAGCCTGGGGACACCCTCAGAACAGCATCCGCAAACACTAGCTGCCATCGTGGAGGTGGGTGTCTCCCAACCACCGAGCCTGGAGTTGCCTGGTAAGTCACTACAGCACATATAACTATTATATACCATTTAGTTGCATGTGTCACTGTACAATATGTAATGTAACATCATATGCAAGGTATGTTTACACACATGGCGCATACTATAGTATGCTACCCTGTGTATGCACACATGTGCATACTATATGCTATTGTACAGGTGAATGTGTTAACATGCACAGTGCACCCTGTAGCTGTCATACAGTCATGGATAATGTTCAAACTGCTGTGTCACCCCTATACAGGTACCTCTGGCATGCCGCACAGACATCAGTCCATTGCAGGTGAGACAGTTATCAGTATCAGGCATGTTAATGCATAGATCTATTTGCCATGTGGCCAGTTAACACATGTACACATAATGTATGGTCCAGTCATGGTATACAGGTCGCGTCTGTCATCAATCACACTGGCTACCCATGTGCAACATATACAAACTAAATGAAACACCGACATGAAACCACAGTATCTGTCATTGCTAGATGTGTGGACAGCTGTGCATACAACGGTGGAGGTGTTGTTCAATGTAGGAATATGTACTATACATTGGAACAACACATGTGTGGTACGCAAACAGTACCACACAGTGAGCTGGGATATGGGCAGCCCACAGGATTCACCATTGTGGAATATGCCCCTGCAATGGGTGCACACATTGTGATGTGCCATCTGACATGTCCCAGACATGTAGTGTTCCAGCTGCAACATTGTCTCACTATCCCATAATACATACCCCACATACCAAACATACAACCCTTTGTCTGCATAGCCCTGTGGACAGTGATGTATCTGACATCTATGGGTGTATGTCATATGGGACAACACAGACATGTGAGATAGATGGCCATCACAAACATTTTGCCAACACATATTCACACATGGCCATGGAGGATGGCCAGAGACATGTAGCAACACACAGTAGATGTGATGTGTATACCCCTGTTGCACATTGTCCACACATGGTCCAACTATAGCCTTTGTTGAATGGTTATATAGTTGATGTGGAACACTGGACATCCTAAAAGCCTGTGCACAGCTTGTGGAGGTGTCACTTAATTCTACCATATAAGATGTGTTGAACATCTTGACTGTGTCACAGCATGATAGCAGTCACCTGTACAGCTTCCACAGACATAAACACCACATCAGGCCACAGATACCGTACATTTCCCTTGCTGCTGTTGGACATCACTGTCAGCCGTGCACCTCGTGTGTGTGGTACATAAATGTCATGTGGGACATGGTGTATTGACAAGTCTGCCATGTGTGGACATGGTTGCCAGGCAGCTAAGACATTTTAGTAGTTGTGCAGGGGTGTCATCCGTAGGTCTTCCGGTGACCTGTCACATGACACAGCATGGTTTAGTGTGTATACACCTCAGTGACTTGGGTCACAATCCACAGTAGTTATGTAATGTGTATGCATGCAGTCATGGCTATGCACTGTGTGTGTATTCCACACTGTGTAGCAATATAGACACCTCATGATGCCATGCAATGGCACAGTGTCTGTACTTCACACTGTATAGCAATGTAGATGCCTCATACTACCCTTAAATGCTCATGCACATCAGCTAAATGTGCATTCTATCTGTAGGGCATGCAAACAACACTGCAATGAGATACCCATTACACTGCTGTACATGTGTCAGGACACCATTGTGTCAGACATGTATGCATGTCAATGCACACGTCAGCAGATTACATGTCATACTACCTGTTAATGTCAAGGTCACATCAGCCATGTGTATTGTTAACCTGTGCTGGTCCACATGGTGTATCACAGGGATGCATGCTTACTACCATGATTGTGTGAACTGCATGGCTTCTGATATGACACCTGCTTACTGTTGTGTGCAACCCAGGGATGTATGCTAACTACCACTATTAATGTCTGAGCTGCATGCCGTCTGCTGTATCACATGCATGCTGCGTGCCTTCTGTCAAATCACTTGCATGGTCTGTCTCTGTGTCTGTCTCTGTGTGTGTGTCTGTCTGTGTGTGTGTCTGTCTGTGTGTCTGTGTCTCTGTCCCCGTCTGTGCATCTGTGTCTGTGTCTCTGTCTGTGTATCTGTGTCTCTGTCTCTGTCTGTGTGTCTGTCTCTGTCTCTGTGTGTCTGTGTCTCTGTCTCTGTGTGTCTGTGTCTCTGTCTCTGTCTGTGTATCTGTGTCTCTGTCTCTGTCTGTGTGTCTGTGTCTCTGTCTCTGTGTGTCTGTGTCTATGTCTCTGTCTCTGTCTGTGTCTGTGTCTCTGTCTCTGTCTGTGTGTCTGTGTCTCTATTGTAATGTAGAGTCTTTCTTTGCATTCACAGGTGATGTAGGTGCATTACCCTCCTGCATCCATCTGATGTTAGTGTCCCCACAGACTCTAGCAGTGATGAACATATGCATGAGGTACAGGCAGGGTTGTCAGGGGCTGAATCTGTGCCAATGATTGCCATCCCAGCTATATCCCCCTCTTCCCCGCACACAGTTCTCATGCCAACACATACCCCATCATCAGTGGCCATAGAGGAAGGACAGTCAGCGTGTGTTAGCTTGGAACAGGAATGTGTGGTGGCTACAGAAGGTGTGTCTTCACACCATGGTATCAGTGTAATGACTGCAGATGTGCCACACAGGCATGTGGCCAGTGCTGCTCGTAGGAGGACCTTTGGCAGACATGCACTGCAGGACAGAGTGCAGCAACTGGTGTCATCAGACGCATGTTTCAGACTGTAATGGTGGCACAGGCACATGCTGAATGGCAGAACAGAGAAGGGCAGAGGCTTCAGAGGTCTGCTATCCATTCTTTAAAATGACAACATCTAGGCACTGGCAAATGCTCAACAGCAGATTGCTGACGTTCTGGACAGGTGATTGGGTGACATGGTTGGAATCCTTGACCATGGCATGGCAATCTGCAAGCGTGAGCTGTCTGTGCTGGAACATCTGGTAGGAGTGAGGCGTAGGCCACGTGGAAGTAGGCCAGCTACACCACCTGGTGCAGGTCAACGTGAATGAGCTACCTCACATGCCTGCTCCCACAGTGCCGGTAGCAGTAGCAGTGCAGCTGGTGTTGCGCTGTCCACACCAGGACACAGCAGGCCACGTGGACGTGGCCCTGAATGTTTCCAGCGGGGACACAGTTCCAGTGGACATGTGTCATCAGACAGTAGGCAATCTGTACCTCTGCCTGGTAGTGCCCGTGCAACCCCTGGCAGGCACAGATCATGTGGCCAGACTCAGTGAGCTGTACATCCTGGTCTGTACAATCTGAAACTGTCAATAATACCCCTGTGTAGGCCGGACACATGGCAGAACTGTGTGCACACATACACACACACAGCAGAAACATCTGTAGGCACCGCAACATCCACATACATAACAACCACACATGTCCAATCAGATCACCGGCCCTAACCCACACACATGATGTCATCCACTGGTGCAGCCTATGCCCCTGGCAAACATTATCACCCTGTGCATATGATGATGATGCCTGTGCCACATCCCTGTCATCCACACCATCGGTGCAGGACATGCTCATATGGTCTGATGCACAGGGTGAACAGAATAGTGAAATAAGTGTATAATACATTTGTTGTGTACTGTTGACACGCACCAGACATACCATGTAGTACAGGTTTGGAATGCATTGTTATATGTTCACAGTATGTGTCTTGGTAACAACAGTAACAGCATGTTGGTAATTATGCCCTGCTTCCCTCCTTAAGGTCTAATTGCATGTGCCATTATGTTTCAGTGTTTGCAGTTAGAGTGCATTGTTGTATGTTCACAGTATGTGTCTTGGTAACAACAGTAACAGCATGTTGGTAATGATGCCCTGCTTCCCTCCTTAAGGTCTAATTGCATGTGCCAATAAGTAGCAGTGTTTGCAGTTTCCCATGTGTAAATGTGGAGTACTCACAGGCATGTATGGCAATACCAGCATGCTATATGTAGCCTCAACCTCACTGTTAGAAAGGCTACCATTCCACAGATGTCCACACATCTACTGATCCAGAAGCATGTGAGCTGTTTAATAGGCTAAAGTGGCTAGAGACATGACATCCATACCGGGTCACATCACAGGTACAGTGACATGGTGCAGGGGGTTTACACAGTGGTCTGGCTGATGTCAAGGGTAGAGGCCAGTTGATAGCATGAGGCCTCACTGTGTAGCAGTAATACACTGTCACATTACAGGATGAGAACACACACAGACATACGCAGAAACACAAAGTAACATGCCCACACTCACGGGGTCAATGACACTATAACACACACTCAATAGTGTTGAGGTGAGGACCCCTGCCTATGTGGTAATCACCTTCACAGTACTGTGCACACACATGATGCGACACAGAGAATGAACATGTACAGGTAGCCAGTAAGGCTGAGACTGACGGCATCAACAGGGTAGTAGATTGCATCACCATGAGGGGTTAGGGATCCTGTTTGTTCTGTATGGTAGCATACACCCTCACTCCATGCACCAGACAGCCATACATGCATACATACACACACACACACACACACACACACACACACACACACACACACACACACACACACACACTGTGGAGTCCATAAATGTCATTCACATACAGATAGCTGGCATGTGTGTGATACACACACCACCCCTGCCTACGTCTTGCTTTCTACACTGCAGTATGTACAGATCTCTACAACAGTGTGCAGCGGTGTGTAACAATTGGGATGTATTCCCCACCATACGTGGCATATATGGTCACACAAGCAAACACACATGGCAGTACTGTGAATCATACAACTGTTATATGATGATACATCTGACAGACATGCAGCAGTATTGGCCGCATTATGTGTACTGACGCTACCTTCGGCAATTGTGCTGCTATATGCACATGGGAAGATGTAAGTGTTACAGGTGTCAAGTGATTTATAGTCAGTAACACCCTGACCGCTGTGTAGGTTGTATGTCTTCACCTTCAAGTAACAGTAACATAGCTTACTGTTTGCACATTTCATGGTAGGATGGCTTGTGACACACCTGTGAGCTGTCTTCAGCAAACATCCATCTGCAAAGGTGGACCAAAACTTTATGTACACACATCCATCCATTCCTGATGTACATCCTACCATACTGTCAGTATTTCACCATATACAGGTGTCAATGATGAGGCTGCATTGCAACTGCATGTTGTAGTTCGACACAGATGAACTGCATACATCAGCTACTGCACATGCATGGTAGCTGTATGCACACCACTACATGTACATGTGTGTTTGTCCTACATTCCTGTCATGTAGCCATGTTTGTATGCACTGCAATTGGTGGACGTGTGATGACATATATGACACATGGACTGTTGTATGATATGATAGTTGTCATGGGTAAGTAGTACAGAGGGAATGTTACCTCAGTCAACATTGCTATCTTATGTACTGTTAGCATTCAACAGCCATGGACCTACCTTCCATGTGCATGTGTGTGATTGCTGTAGCCACTTGTCTGCACGGAGGACAGCAAAAGCTATGCTATGTATATATGTGTTGTGTGTGTGGGCCATGTACATATCCACGGCAATTACATGTATGTCATATCCAAACATGAGTGTTTTTTGGTGTACAGCAACAGTCATCTATTACAGCTGTATAAGACCCAGGGCTCCTGTTATGTGAAGAGCCGACCTGGTTATGAACAGTGGTATCATTGCATTGCATAACACATGATGGAACCCTATCAGTACATGGGTAGTCTGCACAGTTGCTGTAGACCTATGTACAGTCCACTGGTCATGAGTAACATGGTGTTGTAGTAATGTATGGATGTGTGTTGCTGGTCCAAGGACATGGTGATGTCTGAGGGCTACATAGTAGAATGCAGCATTTACCACTGTGATCTGCACCTGAGACATCTGTGGTGGCTCTTGAGTGTGTACTGGTCAGTACATGTGAGTGGCCTTCATGTACGTGGGGACACTAACACCTGGAGCGGTCCGTTATGGTCTTATGGCCCACATGTCTGTATCTGAGGTATACGGTGGTAGTGCTATTGTGCACAACTGTGCCATATGCCAGGTGTTCCTCACTGCAGAGATGTCCGTATTCCCCATTGTTGGATCTGGATTGTCAGCTGTGATTACGAATGCTACACATCTAGCACTGACGACCGGTGTCAGATATATGTAGTGCAGTGTTCGTGCTAACAATGTTCACTATCGACACACTGTGCCCTTCCATGTTTAGAATCTGTGTGCATACAAGACAGCCCTTCACTACTACTAAGTGTGTAAGCATGCCCAGTATGCCGTTGTGTAGATGGACACACAGTACATTCCAAACGGACGTGTGCTACTAAGTGTGTGAGCATGCCCAGTGACACCTTGTGTTGGTTATGTGCCTCTGTGTATGGGCATGACCACTGACATCCTGTATAGCGATAGTGGTCATCCAGGCAACAGATGTCCATACCCCACGTCAGGATGGATTCCTACATTGAACACACTGGTTGACTGTCTTGAAAGGTGTACTGTCTGTGGCGCATCTCATATCTATGTAGTGTTGTAATAGTGCTCCGTAGATAGGCAGTTGTCCCACTCACACCACTGCCATGTGTTTGTCTCCATCTACCTTGGGGCAGTAATATGCTTTTAGACTGCTCACTCTCCATACATTCCCTATCGGCGTCTTTGCCTTTGCTGATGATGTCATCCACCTAGAAGTATGCCTCTGGAAGTGCTGTGTTCCAGTAATCTCAGTAGCGCATTCTGTAACTGTGTAATGCTGCAGTGTGATAAGGTAGTTAGGTGTATGTTCAAATCCCAGCCCTGCCAAGTGTGTGTGTGTCTGTGTGTTGCCAGCTGCTTGGGGACCGAGTAATGCTTTTAGACTGCTCACTCTCCATACATTCCCTAATGGTGTCTTTGCCTTTTCTGATGATGTCATCCACCTAAAAGTATGCCTCTGGGAGTGCTGTGTTCCAATAATCTCGGTAGCGCATTCTGTAACTGCATAATGCTGTAGTGTGATAAGGTAGGCAGGTATATGCTTAACTCCCAGCCCTGCCAAGTGTGTGTGTGTGTGTTTCCAGCTGCCTGGGGACAGAGTAATGCTTTTAGACTGCTCACTCTCCATACATTCCCTATCGGCATCTTTGCCTTTGCTGATAATGTCATCCACCTAGAAGTATGCCTCTGGGAGTGCTGTGCTCCAGTAATCTCAGTAGCACATTCTGTAACTGCGTAATGCTGTTGTGTGATAAGGTAGTTAGGTGTATGTTTGAATCCCAGCCCTGCCAAGTGTGTGTTTCCAGCTGCCTGGGGACAGAATAATGTTTTTAGACAGCTCACCCTCCGTACACTCCCTATCGGCATCTTTGCCTTTGATGATGTCACCCACCCAGAAGTATGCCTCTGGGAGTGCTGTGATGCTGAAACTCGGTAGCATGTTCTGTTACTGCGTAATGCTGTAGTGTGGTAGAATAGACAGATAGGTGCTTGATTCCAAGGCATGGCAGGTATGTGTGTTTGGCAGTTATACCCTATGTGTTGGTATCTGCGGGTGGCTAGCTGCAGGATGTGCTCATTGTGTTTTGTTGCTGACCTATATAGTGTCCACAGCCCGCATATTCTGCCAAGACACTGGGTTGTCAACACATACATTTGCCAATAGGTCTGGTGAGTAAATGTAAGCAGCCCTACTCTTACCCTTAATACAGTCTGACCCGTGTGATGCAACAAAACACACATGCCTTGATAGCAACAACACTACATGATGCAGGTGGCACATGTAGTTTCCTTTTCATTCCTGTTTAATGCTTTGCTGTCATGTGGTCCACTGTTGTGATATAAATGCAATATCTACATATGTGTGTATATGTATATGTGTGTATATATATATATATATATATATATATATATATATATATATATATATGTATATATGCATAAATATAATATATATGATATATGTAGCTATAGAGAGAAAGACATAGATATAAACATATATGTCTGGGAACATCAGCACTATTGAATGTTTGTGCCGGATGATCTGTACGTGATAACCTCAGATGCATGTATATCTGCCATGGTGTAGTGGTAATGCACATCGTCTGTTGTGTGCAGGGTCTTGGGTTGTAGTCATGTAGACACTGGTTATTTTGTTGATGGGAAGACCATGGGACATCGAGTACAGTGATAGTAAGGTACCTGTTACCAGTTGTGTATGGATCTGAGTGACACTAAGCAGTGGTTATTAATTTGGAGGTTCGGCATGGGTCATATAACTATTCATTAGAAGACTATACTATGCAGATGAGGTTGACAATAGTGTATCCCATTTATCCCCAGGGTGTGATACTGATCCCTGGAGTGTATGTGTGTAGATAGCCGGGTGCAGGGCTCGAATATAGTTGACAGTATACTGTACATACATTGCATACCTGTGCCTCGGGAGTGCTCCTGCCTTAGCATGCCTAAGATAGGGGTGTGTCTATACCTGCCTGGTGACATTGGGGGGGACAAAAGCAGTAGTGGGGTAGTCAGGGTGAACAGGCTGCACAAAAAGGTGATGATCAGCACAATCAGCAGATTACATGGCCAGCCCACACCTGAACAGTACGGTAATGTGAGCAAGCAACATACACACAGGTTTCTTCTGCACTCTACACCACCGCTGTATACCTGTGGGGATATTTCACAACACAGTTCAACCAAATGAGAAGGGCTGCAGCAGGCAACATAGACCAACATGTGCAGGAGTCTGAGGGCAGTGAGGATGTGTATGCTGCTGAACAACCCTTACTGGGGTGACATAAGACCTTATAGGCCCAGGGTGAGTTACCACGGACTATATGACCTGGGGATGGTGGAGCACTATGGGGTGGACAGAGACCTCCTGCAGCGGCTTGTTGACCTGTGCCTGCCACACCTGACACATCAAATAGGCCGAGGGAAACCCGGCACAGTGGATACCACGGTATGTGTTGGCCTAGGTATACTAGCCACAGGTACCTCCCACAGCACAACTGGGGATATCATGGGGATCTCACAGGTGTCTGCATCCAGAGTATTACACCAGTCCACAGACGCCATGTCAACACATGCTAGTAAGCACGTACATGTCCTCGACACACGTGATTTGTAGACCAGCAATATGCACCTCTTCAACCACATGGCTGACTACCCTGGGGTACTGGGCGCTATAGCCTGCCCACACATGCACATCAAAGCAACACCCAGTGAGCGGGGTAGGGCCTACATTCACTGCAGGGGCATACCCTCCAACAGCTAGGCCATATGCGATGGCCAGGGCATTAGATTGAATGTGTGTGCTGTCTGCCCTGGAAGCTATGATGATTCCGATATATGGAGCCTGACACAGCTGTACCACACCTTTGCCAATATGGACATCTCCTACAGTCTCCTAGTGGGAGATGCTGGGCAACCACTGGTGTCGTGGCTGATGACACCCATCAGCAATGCACACACACACCTGAACACTCACACCAAAATGAGGCAGATGCACAGGCAAGACATATAATTGAGCATATGTTTGGGATGCTCAGGTCACGGTTCTGGTATCTGGGCACTTCTGGTGGTGCCCAGCAGTATTCACTAGTTACATGCACACAAATTGTTATGGTATTTGTTATACTACACAATTTGATCCTACAGTAACAGTTGCAGCAGGAACAGCATGGGACAGGGCCACATGGTCCAACACCACTGCCAAGGCCTGTACAGGCACAGTGTGACTTGGCGAAGGAACTACCTGAGCAGGGCCCAGTCGGTGACAGGACCATGCACAGTATGACCTGCCCTTGGCAAAGAGGCAACACAAGGCATATGCACTGACACAGTAGGTACCCAGGGATTTCACCCTCTCTGACCAGCACACAGTACAATGGATGCCAAACATTACACTACCTGTGCTCGGCCATGTATAGGAGGTGCACTGTGTTCATCTGACATAGGCAGCCCTCCAGCACTGTCCTCAGGTCTTGAACACCCCCAGGGTATGTCTAGCAACCTAACAATTGGCAGTTGTATTAGAATGTGTCTTTACCTGTTGCTATGGTATGTATGTGAGCATGCAAGAGATTTTGGTGGCCGAATGTTAGGGCAGCAGACAGTACACGTCTATAGTGGCACCATGACATCTGTAGCACATACAGGGGTCACAATGGTAGCCAGTAGTACACAGGGAGTCCTAACCCACTGCAGATTATGGGCTGAACATCATGTGTGTCCATACAGCCCACACACGTTCCATGCAGCTGGACAGGTGTGGACCAATACAGACAAATGATATACAATGGCCTATGGATATGCCCAATGAATGACCCCAACCCCCATAGACACGCACAGACTACAGCAGGCCAGGCAGTTTGATGTAGGTTGTGAAAGCTAGGATGTCCAACACCACTATGCTGGTATTTAAAGCTGGGATCTGACGTACACTGGTATCCCTCCAAACAGCAATTTCGGTAGGTCCACACTCTGACATGGAGTACCTGGCATACCAGTACAGTAGTGGCAGATGTGTACAACTGTCAGCTGTGCCCCCCGTCCAACGTACACATGTGAGAGTCATGTGCACCAACCCTGGTGCTGTGTAGAACTGTGGATGCGGTTGGATGTCCCCCCACGCTATGCAGAAATGTAGCAACTGTCAATGCCACATGACCATTAGCTACCCTGCAGACACAGCATGACACCTGTCTGTGTAGAACGGTGGGGTCAGCAACACAGTACTGACTATCTGGACATGTGACACATGTGATGCAGTTGACCATACTTGGCATGCTCACACACATGACGGTACGACGGTAATGTCGGTCGACAACATGCGTAACAGTCATACTGGGCATGTGCACACTGATACACAGGACGGCCAGGCCTGCAAACACCAGTGGTCCGGGCATAACTGCCAGTACATTGCTATACTGTTGGATGACTGTGCTGTATGGTGTGTGTGTGGTCTATTGTCTGTACATATGCCATGGTGTATTGCTAATTTACATGAGCTATGTGCGCAGGGTACTGCTACCAACACATGAATAGGACGGTTCTTTGTTTGCGGACAGAACGACGCCTTTGAATACGGAGTGGGTAAGGCACATTCCAGCAGGTGTGAGCAGTTGTGCATGGGTTTGCACAGTGTTAAGCACTGCTGACCTCTGGTTACAGCACCTTATATGTGTTCAGACTCCACATTTCTTTGGCAGTGCACTACTGGCATACTGGTAGACAAACACGCTTACACCCGCTCGCCGCTGACATTTGTGCTTACATTTGTCACTCACGCTGAGTGTGTGTGATCCCTTGTGATGCGTATTACATCAGACTACATGACTACAGTATCGGGTATGTCTAACCATTTGGCGATGGCAGGCGTTCAACTGTACGGACACTGCGGCCTGTCCAGTGACATAATCATATTATATGCGTGTTCCTCATATGATCTGCTCCCATCTGCCTGATACATGGAAACCGATACTCTGCAATGCTGACATGTGAATGTTATTTTGTTAACACAGCTGTCCGCTGGGTCATGCTACCGCGTACCTTCTGTACATTTTCCACCTTTCAGATTTCATGATGGGAGACTGTAGGAGTAACACCTTTCCCACTTTGCATGGGACAGTCCCTCATTAGGCATATTTCATGTGACAATACTCTAGCCATTGCAACTGTCCTGATTAGGGGACATTCTCATATTCTACATGTCTGTAATAGTTGCTTGTTACAGGTCTTGTATACCTGACACGTCGATATGTTATATGAAGTAGCATAAGCAACTTGACTGCTGCTAGACTACGCTTTGATTTGTGCTGATATGTATATTTCTGTACTATGCATGGCTGTAGGTATGTTCTGCCCTGGTACGTCTGACATTTCTACAGAGCAGGTCCCACTTTGGCCATTCAGAATGGTGGCGGCCCTATAGGTCCTATATGTAGAGCTATCACATGTGTCAAGGCAACACATACCCACAGCCAGTAGTAAACTGACTATCTCAATGGTTTGCATATGTTAAGGTTATTCTTGTAGCATTATAATTGCTAATACTGTTTCCTATTACATGTAGCTGTTTCTGATACAACATATTAATTTCAGACACCACTACACACAATATATGGCCTCCTTTCCAGAACTCACAGGCCATGTGCCATAACATTCATTTTTCAGGACACAGCTGCCCAGATGGGTGTGTCCCTCAAAGGCATACGGGTGGTTAACCTCATCTATTATGCTATCATCTACCTAAGGTGGTCAGCAAATTATGCACTTTCCATCACTAGCAGACCTCACATACCAATGGGGGAGAATGATCACCGTATCAGGAACACTTGGTTTGGTTCTATTAACCAGACACATTGACAGTCACAGAGCATATGTATTCATTCACGTTTGTTGAGGTACATGCTGTTTATGACTCATATATGTTGCCATCTGTCATTACCTGTATTCCGCCACCTGTCCACCTAATATCACTAGTTCTGGAAGTGTTTAGTTTGATTTTGTTACATTCTGATTCATAACTATGGACGTCCATGCTAATCGGGTACACAGCACTGATATGGTCCCTATGTATTCCCCCAATGGTTTACAGACTATCCAGTAGATGTGCTCTTCAGGTATAGGGGGTATGGGCGTCTACTATGCCCACATAGTAATATTAATGACTTCCACTGGGTGGGCCTACTACAGCTCTGCCAACCAGCACCTGCACACTTAAGCCCATTATTGCATACCCATGGTTCACCTACCTGTCACTCCTCTACAGCACTCATGAGAATTACTTACTGTGAGTGCAGCTGGGGTATGAGCACACCCCTACACATTGCCCAGTCTCCCCGTCTCGGGACACATGTCATACGTTTTGTCAACACATGTGTTATTACACTTGCACAACCTACTGTTCAGTGTACAGCTACATCCTGCTTGCGTCAATCACTACAGGTTGCCTGTATATTGAATTTTTGGTGTCCTGCAAGGGACCCAGTTATCCATGTTTAAAGTGTAGACCTTGCAGATCTCTCCCACTGGTACTTTCCTGCTGGTGGTTTGGAATGCAACGGTGTATTTACCTTTATTGCATGTCTGTATGTCTGACTGGCCTAGCTGGGCAGTGTGGGAGGTAAAACGTTTATTTATTGGACCTCCCAGTAACATATGCCCAGTCTGAACATATGTTATCCCTAATTGCTTTAAAGTAACCTAGTTATGTACATGTGTATATCTACAATGACATATAGATTTGTTTTGTGTGTATGTGTATATCAATACCTGTTGTATGTGTATATATATCTATATATATATATATATCTATATATATATATATATATATATATATATATATATATATATATATCTTTGTGTGTGTATATATATATATATATATATATATATATATATATATATATATATATATATATATATATATATATATCTGTATATATATACAGATATATGACTTGATCGAGCAGTTCATATGATCGACTGTTTATTTGGTCGACAGTTCATTTGATTGACAAGCATTTGCCCCTTCCCCAATGTTGTGTGACCCTGGAGTTGATATATATAGTTAGGGGTGTGTGGGGGCACAGCCCCCACATTGAGGGTGTGGGGCAAAGCCCCCCACCTAAAATGCTTGTCGATCAAATGAACTGTCGACCAAATAAACAGTCGATCATATGAACTGTCGACCAAGTCATATAGACCCATATATATATATATATATATATATATATATATATATATATATATATATATATATATATATATATATATATATATATATATATATATATATGTCTATATATATTTATCTATATATACATCTGTGTGTCCGTTAACCAACCAATACATTTCCCTGACATAGACACTTACACATGCGTATTGGGTTTTATCTCTGCTTCAACAGCATACTGTTGCCTTAGTCATTATGACACTGACACTTCACTCCGGTGAACTTGTGATCAGTATACTGCATGTTATACAGCGGACAGATGTTGCACGTTTTTCATGTCTGGGGTACTGCTGATAAGTGTGATACAGTGTCATTCAACCTATTACTCGTATTCGCAGCCTATTATTCCTGCTACTGTGTTTGTTTCTGTGCACATTCATATTATTAATCTTAATAGAATGAATGCTTGTGTTACAGAGATTGTACATCAACGTATTGATGTCTGCATGTAGTTCTGTCTTTCTGTTTTTCCCGGTTTGGGGTTGCCACATCAGAACTCCGTTCCGCTCATGGTTGGCAGATAGGTTTTACGTTCCGGGCTGCCAGCCCTGATGCACAACCTCCGACGACGATATGCCCATTCATGCATGTCTCCACACAGACGACGCTCTATCTGGGAATTGCACCAATGTACTAGCTGACCTCCACGGGCCGCTCCATTGCAACCAGCGCAACATACCCCAGCACTCCTGTGTCCATAATCGCATATCCATAGTTCCTCCACCACACTCGTGTTGAGTTTCCAGGCATAACAGCCATTATCCACCTGATATCGCAGCCATGACACACCTTTACACATTGCCCTCTCCAGAGCATTGGGGCCCTACACACAGTTTGTACCACCTCTTGTATTCACAGGGTCTCCCTCCATTCATATTTGCATATACGTGCCTTTCCTGGTGTTATGGATTACGAACAATTTGCAGGTTACAAGTGTAGGTGGTCACAACATGAACTACATTCCGTCTGTGTATAATGTTGACATAGCACATCAACGATGTTATGGCCACTGGTATAACCCTGCCTCTGGTGTGCATAGCGGTGCTCTACTCACACTTGTGCAGCTTTATCTGACATACGCTGCAAGCACTTTATAATACCTTACTTGCTCTAGATTCCCTTCACAACCCTTATGTTTGCTTTCGTCTTTTGGCGTTCATTCTTATATATATATATATATATATATATATAGCTATATATACATATATATATATATATATATATATATATATATATATATATATATATAAAATTGCACATTTCTTTTATGTCTGTGGATATTTATCTATACACACATCTATCTATATATATATATATATATATATATATATATATATATATATATATATATCAGTTACAGCTGTACAAGACAACATACATTTGCTATGCTACACGCTGCTTACACCCGCGCAGGCACACTTGCATCTACTTATTGTGAGTTGCATATGTTTACTGCCACTTCTTTGTGATTACATGTGTCTTATTCCTTATGACAGTACCACTTTGATTGAAGGAATCCAGTTTACGGCCCCATGCGAGACACGCGTTCATCTTTACAGCACAGAGGCATTCAATGAACAATAAATTAATATGTGCTATAGTCATACTTGAACCGGGAATGCCTTTACGTTAGGCGGAGGCTCTAACCACTACACTATTGTTGTTCTGCCTCATTTATATGTATACCCATGGGTCATAGCTACTATAACATACACCTCACCATTTCACTTACACAGCAGGCATCCATTCTCCTGCTGGGAAAACCGCAGTACTACACTTCCAACATTCCCTATTTCCTACTGCTCTGGACCCGTGCTGCATGTTTACTCACTCCAAGGATATTCCAAACTCCTACACTTATAGTCCTGGCACATACATGTGTTTGATTGTCAGGGTGTTCATGTGCTGGTCTGGGTATAGGCTTGTCTGACTGGTGACTAGAACTTCCCTGTACCTGTTCAAATGTCAGACGTAGCTCATGGACAGAGTTATTCCCGATTTTAACATTCTACCTGTGCTTACAGATGCAGGTGTTTGGGCACCTCTGACCACATTATTAGGTCGGCACTACATAATATAGGGTGGGGAGTGATTCCACTACATAATACAGGAGGGGGTTTCCACTGGTGTTTCCCTTCACATTTGACTATTTCATTCATTTATATATATGATAAATATTATTCTGGACATCAGTTATAAATTCACTACAGATATGCAATAGCCCTGTCAACAAATGTGACACTTGGTTGGTGTACATATGTGTACGGACCTCTGTGATACTCGGGGACTAATTTCTACAGTGACAGGGACAAGGCTATGACAAATCAGGGACAATCACGGACACTTCTAAAATATTAGTACTATTAACTGGGAACGTGTTGACAGATTCGTATTACTACTTATTTTATGCAGTTAAATGCGTCTATTACTCTTAATTGTTGTCATTACTCATTCTCATTCAACACCTTTCCTCCAAAGGTCACTGGCTTTGTGAGTGATAAAGAGGCTGGGCAGTTATTGTGAGAATGCTCTAACCATTGTTAGGGTCGCCACATTGTCATATGTACAGGATGGGATATATTCTGGGGACACCAGATTGTTTAGGTCAACACATACCCATGGCCAGTTCGGGTATAGAACATTCATTATTTTCCTAGCTGAGAGCCTATACCTTTAGCACTTTAGTTGTTAGTCTGTTTCTTGTATGAATTACATATTTTCTATCCTGACATGACTGCTTTAAGCAAATGTTACACGTAGTTATTTCCTACAATCACAGGACATTTGGCATTGTATCATTGTTGGTCAGGTCACACCTACCCAAACAGTGACTGTCCCTCACACAGTGGATCAGGGGTTACCCTGTTTACGTCAGTGCCGTCATCACCCTATTTCCAAGTGCAACTATGCGAATGTGTACAATATATTCTCTCGATTATTCATATGGGGACACGTGCGTCACGGGCAGGTGTTTGATCCTGGGTAGTAGGTTCTGCATGACCGTCAAGGGCTGGACAGTCTCATGCACCACTACTGCACATTCAACTTGTGTCCAGGTGTCTACAGGACTGGACATCATGTCTTGATACACATTCTGATGTTTACACAAGTTGCTCATCCCATGAGGGATATCCAAAAATTTAACAAGACCAATACTGACCATTCTTTTGGCCTTACGAAAATGTGTTGAGGGTTTTACATGCAAGGGATACATAGTTTGCAATCCTGACACTGCCTAGGGTGACATTGCCTACTACATATGAGTAGTGGTCACTATGTGTAGATGTGGCTGCGCCAAGCTAGTAGGCCGAGTATGGCTGGATTTGGTGGACGTTCAGGTATGTGGGCGGGTAGTGTGCTGTAAAGGGGATGATGGGTATTCAATTATGCATAAAGGTGTGCTGCATTTGAATGGGCCGGTTCCATCAGGACCATTCTTTGGGTATGTGCCGGTGATGTTTCTGTACATTTGTATCGCACATTTTAATATTCATATGTTTGTGTGATTGTGTTCGACAGTATGGCCTGTCAGGTTGCATTGCAGATGTGTATATTTGTTCTTTGTGTTTCTTTCTGATTCACCTGCTGCTCCCTCGTACACCTCCAGTTCACCTATTCTGCATACAACACAGTCTCGCCTTTGAGGATTATACCATTACCCACCCCCCCACACGCATATTCCTGGCACTCCATCCATCACTGCTTTGGTTGATGGCCCATGACAAGGTCAAGGTAACACATTGCATACACTACATTTGTCAGGTACCTGTATGGTTGTGTGGACTACCCTGGCATGTTTCACCTTCCACATGCTGTACATCACGCACATAGGTACACGCCCATACTTAACTTTCATGACATGGTTGGTACAATCGGGTAATACCCGTTCAACTGTGACACATCCTGACAAGTATGACTTGGACCGCATATGTGCGGATTTTGGCCGACTGCTATGATCATTGGTAGGGTGCCACCTTTTCATATGTCCAGGATGGGATATATTCCGGACACATATGCGATTGTACTGGGCAACACATACCCACGGTCAACACTGTGGATAATACTTTTCCTTTCTGACTACATGTTAGCTTATTGTTGTAGCAGTTTATATGCTCCTTCTGTTTCGTTTTCTTACTTATTCTATTTCTTGTCACATGTGGTATGTTACATATAGATATACCTATTGTATGTGACTATTACATGTGTTTTGGAATATAATTCTGTCATACGGTCGCTAGATATTTACATTTATCATGGTTTTGTTATGGACACATCTGCCCAGCTGTGTACTCTCCCTCACAATGTGGGACAGCTGGTGACCCTGACCATTGGCCTGGACGTAGCTATTGGTGGCGCGCTAACATGATGCATTTCACTTCCACTTGGTATAACTATCTACACTGCGTTGGAATACGGGCACACGGTTTTCAATGTCATTTGTTCGAGGGATGGGAACTCGTTATTCCCTACCGTGCATTTGTGTTTGCTTCTTACTTTTGTGTTCGCAGGGACTGTATTGCATGCTTTGCATACATTTCAGTATCCACGGACACTGACAGATGTGATTGCTATTGCAGGCAAATTGTTATATGCAAGCATTTTAGGTTGCACATCGACAGCTGACATTTCCACGCCTCCGTGCAGCACTTCGACACGCCCTATGCACTCACGCTCGTTTTCTATGCCTTGGCTGTGGCGACAGAGCACCTTCATTAATATGCGTTTGGCACTACTGCACCATCTACACACCGCACGGTCGGCGCAAGCCTAACGCCGGCCTTGCACCGAGCTTCATGAATCCCAGGGTCTATGTTCTTGCAGGGAGCAAGTCTTATGTCCTTGCATTTCTCTCACTAAAATATTTTAATTCCGTAGTTGCACTATACTGGGGAAAAAGACCTGTATTTAGCTAGAATATAATAGTAGACAGTGTGGGAATGCAGTTCTTCATAGGAATTTTGGAGAGGATTGCTCCCTTGTAAAATGTTGCTTTTATGTTTTTTGTTATGCATCTAAAGTGCAGCTGTTGTCACTATCAGCATTATGGCATAGCAACAGGTCTGGAAGTTCAGTTTGCTGAACTGGAATTGATGCAGTTCACCTTCAGCAGCATGATATAAACCCCTGGTAGTACTTATCAACAATGCAAAGTTTTTATGTCTTTTTATAACTTGGTTTATTTCAGTAATTAGACAACAATACAACAGAATAACTCCGACATATCCCAATCAAAAGACAAACTATGTTGATAATTCATGTCTTAGTAGTATCTGCTGAAAAAATCAAATAAATACTATGGCTCGAAGGATTCCTATCCTCTGAAATAGGCTGTCCATCTGTGTAAAGCAGAGACCATCATTAACCCTATTCAAACCTAACCTTGACCACTGGATGGCTCCCACTTATCTTATAGACAGAGGCTAACAGTAAACATTCTCTAGCTAATATGCCCACCCATATAACTTTTTAGCAACCTCCTAACATACCCCTCTTAGCAAACATATCCCCAATTAAGACATACATGTTTTCAGGGGATGCAATTTGTTTGGGTTGCACAACTAGGCTTATAAAAGCCGTGGTGATCGATAGCCTAGTATATACCTATGAACCTATGAACTGCTGACATAAATAAACATCCTGCAAGCGTGACATGCCCTACTATGCTGATAAAGGTCTTCCCATCAAAAAATCTTTCACTTTCTCTTGACTAGGATTTTAAGAAGTTGTATATTATTCTGAGGTCTCCACTCCCTATGACACCCAGTCAGACAGCCTTTGCATTATAAGCAGGGCTTTATTTATCAGGTATAAAATGTTTAGTGCTCTCTCTTGTTTTGTTAATGGAGTACCACATTAATAAGTCTATATTTACACACCAATTATTATATGCATATTAATCTATGATTAGTTTCCTGTTTCATTCTTCTTCAGTCAGTCAGCAATTTAGCATGATTCAAATATAGTAATGAAATGACTCAATTTGTTTATCTATTCAGTAAGTATGGTATATCCACAATCATCTAATAATTGGTATAATGTGTCAGTCATGTCTATCACTTAGTATTTTTTATTATCTGCCGATCATATCTAAGGGCTGAATAGTATGCTTGCTCCATCAGCACACTCACTGGGGGCATCCACCTGCATTGTCCACTAAAACATTCAAGTGGGAGTGTCCTCTTGATAACCCACTAGTATTATTCCAGTGAGAGCGTCGTCCTGCTTACCTAACAGAGAGGATACATACTTTTACGTATTACTCATAACTACTTCTTTCCTATTGTATTGTATAGTCCATTACCTAAGGAGACCATAGGAGATGTCCTTACTTACATTGCTATTGGATTTTAGCTTTAGAATCGGGAAGTCCCAGACCCCCAGTGGGGGCATAGTCTGAACCCAGCACACTACCATAAATCATTTAGCTCAACATACAGCATTCTAAACTTTGCACAAACTATACTCTGTTCCCCCTTCTTCTTTCAGGACCTCTCTCATTTGGATACTTTCCGGAGTCCCCCCAAGCACCCTGCCTAACTCCTATTCCTCCTAACTTCTAAAACTACTAAGCTTTTCCCCTTTTTCTCTACTTGTAGACACACACACACACACACATATTCCTATTGGACTTGTGGCCTATGTCACTGCTTCCATCTTATCTCTGCCATGAATTACATGTTTACCCTAACCATAACATGTTATTAATTTTCTCCCTTAAGTTCTTGAAGGAAAAGCTGGATGTGTAAATTAAACAGATCCAGCCCTACTTCCACTAACAGCACCTTATTCAGTTTACTTGAGACCAGATCCTTGTCTTCCAGATCATTCTTACCTATTATAAAACCTGCTACCTCAGCTTCACAACTCATCCTCTTGTTAATACACTTCCTAGTTTTTCCATACCTTTTTAATTCATAGACACCTTCCAAAGTAGACATGGTATTATCTGCATACAAGCAGTGACTTTGGCTAGGAATTTAACTTTCAGATAAATAATATCTATTAACATAGCAAATGTAATACTTCTTAGCTGTGGAACCGATGCCATTCCCCTCCAAATGCAGGACTGGTACATTCAGCTTTCCCATTTCATTATCATGATCACCGCAGAATGCTGTGGCCACTGTGGCCCTCAAATTCCTCCCCAACATAACCTCATTCTTCTTATGCCTAACCCTGCTTAAATTTTTCTCTAGACTGAAGATGAAAGTGCATTATATTTTGTTGATTTTGTGCTCAACTTATATTTTCCAGACTATTCTTGCAAGATTCATTTTGATTTTATTTTGTGGCCAACACATAGCTCTATGGAGTTTGGGAGTCTTTTTCCTTTTTTTTTTTTTTGGTTATTGGTTTCACTGGATTGTCATTTTCTGCATTTTGGATTTTTTTTTGGTTTTAATGATTTAATTTGTCCACTAGCCACTGGGGATGCACAAGCCAGTGCATTTATTTGTGCCGGTCCCAAGCCCGGATAAATGGGGAGGGTTGCGTCAGGAAGGGCATCCGGTGTAAATCATTTGCCAGATGAGATATGCGGAAAACAATACAGATTTACATATCAGATCGGTCGAGGCCCGGGTTAACAATGATCGCCACCAGTACTGTTAGCCAACAGGGTGCTGGCAGAAATTAGGCTACTGTTGGCCGAAGGAGGAGAAGGCAAAGAAGAGGGGGAAGGCATGACCAAATGCAGTAAGAGAGGAGAAAGGTTAGGATGTAGTACTGAGGGTAGGAACTTTGAATGTTGGCAGTATGACTGGTATAGGGAGAGAGCTAGCTGATATGATGGACAGAAGGAAGGTTGATATATTGTGTGTGCAAGAGACCAGGTGGAACGGAAGTAAGGCCAGGTGTATTGGAGGTGGGTTCAAATTGTTCTATCATGGTGTGGATGGGAGGAGAAATCGGGTAGGGGTTATCCTGAAGGAACAATATGCCAAGAGTGTTTTGGAGGTGAAAAGAGTGTCAGATAGAGTGATGTTTATGAAGCTGGAAATTGATGGTGTAATAATGAATGTTGTTAGTGCATATGCTCCACAAGTTGCGTGTGCGATGGATGAAAGAAACATTTTGGAGTGAATTGGATGAAGTGGTGATGACTGTACCTAAGGGTGAGAGAGTGGTAATTGGAGCAGATTTCAATGGGCATGTTGGTGAAGGGAACAGAGGGGATATGGAAGTGATGGGTAGGTATGGTGTTAAGGAAAGGAATGCAGAAGGTCAGATGGTAGTGGATTTTGCAAAAAGGATGAACATGGTTGTGGTGAATCTGTATTTTAACAAGCGGGAGGAGCATAGGGTGATATACAAGAGTGGAGGGAGCTGCACACAGGTGGATTATATATCCTATGCAGGAGGGCCAGTTTGAAGGAGATTGGAGACTGTAAAGTGGTGACAGGGGAAAGTGTAGTTAGGCAGCACAGAATGGTGGTCTGTAGAATGACGTTGGCGATCAAGAAGAGGAGGAGGAATGTGAGGGCAGCACCAAGGATCAAATGGTGGAAATTGAAAAAGGGTGATTGCGAGGTGAAGTTCAGAGAAGAGTTAAGACAGGCATGGGGTGGTAGTGAAGAGTTGCTGAATAGCTGAGGAACTACAGCAGAGCTAGTAAAGGAGACTGCTAGAAAGGTGCTTGGTGTGACATCTGGACAGAGGAAGGAGGACAAGGAGACCTGGTGGTGGATTGAGGAAGTACAGAAGAGTATACAAAGAAAGTGGTTGGCAAAGAAGAAGTAGGATTGTCAGAGAGATGAAGAAAGTAGACAGGAGTATAAGAAGATGAAATGCATGGCAAAGAGAGAGGTGGTGAAGGCTAAGGATAAGGCGTATGAACAGTTGTGTGAAAGGTTGGACACTAAGGAGGGAGAAAAGGACCTATACTGATTGGCTAGACAGAGGGACCGAGCTAGGAAAGATGTGCAGCAGGTAAAGGTGATAAAGGATAATGAGGAAAACATACTCACAAGTGAGGAGAGTGTGTTGAAGAGATGGACAGAGTACTTTGAAGGGTTGATGAATGAAGAAAATGAGAGAGAGAAGGTTGGATGATGTGGGGATAGTGAATCAGGAAGTGCAACGGATTAGCAAGGAGGAAGTAAGGACAGCTATGAAGAGGATGAAGAATGGAAAGGCTGTTGGTCCAGATGACATACCTGTGGAAGCTTGAAGGTGTTTAGGATAAATGGCAGTGAAATATTTAACCAGATTGTTTGATGAAATCTTGGAAAGTGAGAGGATGCCTCATGAGTGGAGAAAAAGTGTTTTGGTACCGATTTTTAAGAATAAGGGTGATGTACAGAGCTGTAGTAACTACAGAGGGATAAAACTGATCAGTCACAGCATGAAATTATGGGAAAGAGCAGTAGAATCCAGGTTAAGAAGAGAGGTGATGATTAGTGATCAGCAGTATGGTTTCATGTCAGGAAAGAGCATTACAGATGCAATATTTGCTCCGAGAGAGTTGATGGAGAAGTACAGAGAAGGTCAGAAGGAGTTGTATTGTATCTTTGTGGACTTAGAGAAAGCATATGACAAGGTGCCTAGAGAGGAGTTGTGGTATTGTATGAGGAAGTTGGGAGTGGCAGAGAAGTATGTAAGAGTGGTACAGGATATGTACACGGTTGTGTGACAGCGGTGAGATCTGCAGTAGGAGTGACAGACGCGTTTAAGGTGGAGGTGGGATTACATCAAGGATCAGCTCTGAACCCTTTCTTATTTGCAGTGGTGATGAACAGGTTGATCAGACAGTTGTCCCCGTGGACTATGATGTTTGCAGATGGCATTGTGATATGTAGTGAGAGTAAGGAACAGGTTGAGGAGACCCTGGAGAGGTGGATATATGCTCTAGAGAGGAGAGGAATGAAGGTCAGCAGGACTAAGACAGAATATATGTGTGTGAATGAGAAGGAGGATAGAGGAATGGTGAGGATGTAGGGAGTAGAGTTGGCGAAGGTGGATGAGTTTAAATACTTGAGATCAACAGTTCAGAGTAATGGGGATTGTGGAAGAGAGGTGAAGAAGAGAGTACAGGCAGAGTGGAGTGCGTGGAGAAGTGTGTCATTGTGACAGACGAGTACCAGTAAGAGTGAAAGGGATGGTCTACAAGAGGGTAGTGAGACCAGCTATGTTATATGGGTTGGAGACAGTGGTATTGACAAAAAGGCAGGAGTCAGAGCTGGATATGGCAGAGTTAAAGATGTTAAGATTTGCACTGGGTGTGACAAGGGTAGACAGGATTAGGAATAAGTATATTAGAGGGTCAGCCCAGGTTGGACGGTTTGGAGACAAAGCCAGAGAGGCGAGATTGCATTGGTTTGGACATGTGCTGAGGATGGATGATGGGTATATTGGGAAAAGGATGCTAAGGATGCAGCTGCCAGGTAACAGGAAAAGAGGAAGGCCTAAGATAAGGTTTATGGATGTGGTGAGAGAGGACATGCAGGTGGTTGGTGTGACAGAGCAAGATGCAGAGGACAGGGAGAAATGGAAACAGAGATGATCCACTGTGGTGACCCCTAATGGGAACAGTCAAAAGAAAAAGAAGACCTGAATTGTCTCAAAGATTGTTTATCCTAAAGGTCTCATAATGTGGACATAGAATCTTAGAACCCTACACCTTATCAATGTCCTGCTACTTTCTTCTGACTTGCAAATGGAATATATACCTGTATTTCAAATTGTATATATCTGGTTTAATCTAAAATAAGCATTTCCTACAGAAAATTTTAATATGAACCATATGTTCTATCTGTATGTTGTATAGCTCCTCTGAAATTTGTCTGTCTTTTAAGTATATCAGTTTTGTAATGTTCTTCTATAGCTTCTCAGTCATGTATGTAGTTCAATTATTTTTTTCATTTTTCATAGTTAATACTTTGCACTATTTTATGTACTTTTTTTTTACATTTTTTGTACTTTTTCTACATTTTTACTTTTTTCTGAGCTTTTCTCCCCAGGCCTCTGCTGAAAAAGTACCTGTGTCCACTACTGAAGGGGAGAGAAACCACACAGATGCATCACCTGATCCCAAGAGGAGGAGTTTGTCACACCCTTTGGGTTCAGATACAGACGTGGGGAGAGGAAATAAAAAATGTCAAACCCATGGAGGTTTGGAAGGTCTGTTAAAACTGATGACAGAACATTAATAAAAAGCACAAATGCTCATAACATTTCATCTGTACATCTCAATGATTTACAAATTAAAGTGCTTAATAAAGGGCTCAATTTTGTCCCTGTTTTTTTTGTTCCGGAATATACCTTGGCACAAGATGTAGTCAATTTCTGTCATCTTCTTAATTTGAAACTGTTTTTTTTACAAATTACATTGTTTCAACAGTTCCAGGACTTAGATTTAAAAAATCAGCTTTTGTTCCACCCATGTCACATTTGGCATCCATTTTTCAAGCTAATGTCCTGAAGGATTTACATTGTAATCTTAAGGATTTTCAGGTTTCTTATAATAATCTTTCTAAAGAAGAGGTACAATGTATAGATGAGCTTAAGAACAATAAAGAAATTGCGATTGTACAAGGGTGGGGCGGTAGTGATTCAGGATAAGACTGTATATAATAAGGAAGCTAAGAGACAATTGGGGGATAAAAAATATATGGCTATGCCATTGGACCCAACTAACCACTTCCAAATCAAAATTGACTCATTCCTGATACAGGCCCAGGAAAAGGGCATCATAACGGAGTCAGATAGAAACCAATTGTAGGTTTCATCTCTGTGTAAACAATATTTTTATCTTTTACCCAAAATACATAAGGATGCTAGATGCCCCCCTGGGAGACCGACTGTATCAGGACGTGGCTCATTTACTGAACCCTTGTATGAATATCTGACTCATTTTCTGAAACCTTTATTACCTCTAATAAGAGCTGGAATTCAGGACACTACTCAGTTTTTGGATATCATTTGTGATACTCAGTTGGAGCCTCATTGGCTGTTATGTACCTTGGACGTAACCTCTCTATATACTAATATCCCACATTGGGCAGGTTTGCAGGCCCTGGACTATTGGTTGGGGAGATCTGGTTTGTATCAGCCAGGATTTAATACTTTTTTGGTATGCCTGGCTGAATACGTTCTGACCAGTAACGTATTCTATTTCCAGGACCAATGCTTTTGGCAGGTCAAGGGCACAGCAATGGGTGCCTCTTTTGCACCCATTTATGCGGACCTTTTTATGGCCTATACTGAGGAGGTTATGATCTATGACTCTAACCACAATATATATATGGATGAATTGGACATCTAGAGGTGATATCTGGATGATTGTTGGATGGTGTGGAAGTCGGATGAAATTTATCTTCAGGAATTTATTTGCTACCTCAATGATAATGTGTGGGGAATTGAGTTTAAAGTAAATTACCACAAATCTAGGATTGTTTTCCTTGATGTTGAGGTTAGCAGGAATCCTGATGACACTCTTTCCACATGGATGTACAGGAAATTTCCTGAATATAATTCACTTTTACATGCTACCAGCTTCCATCCACAACATATCGTCCAGAATATCCCCAAGTCGCAATTCTTAAGAGCCAAAATGATCTGTTCAAACCAGCAAACCTTTGAGATTGCTCGAAATGATTTAATATGCAGGTTTCAGGAGAGAGGTTACCCCCCAGGTACTGTGAGCTCTGCTTGCCATTGGGCTTCAAATCAGAACAGGGTTGATTTATTATGTTATAAAGATAAACATAAGGATCTTTCTAATGATCCAGTTCATCTGGTTACTACATATGGACGTAACACATGGGGATTTATGAACATCATCAATAAACACTGGAACATTTTGATGGCAGAAGAGAAACTACATCCTTTCCTGAGGGACAAATGTTCTTTTTCTTTCAGGAGAGGTCAGACATTGGGTTCATTGTTTAGCAACTACAAGAGGGTGGGTTTCAACTCCTCTGTTTCTGTTCAACACACACTGAGAGGTGGCCCAGTATTGGGTTGTATACCATGTGGCCAATGCTCTTATTGCAACAGGGTTCAACATACTAGGGAGTTCAGTAGTTGTACTACTTCTGAAATTTTCAATATTAATTTTTGGGCTAATTGTAACATGGAGTGGGTCATTTATTTAGCCACCTGTACATGCTCATCATTTTATGTTGGACAGACGTCCAAACCTTTCCTTATTAGGATTGGGGAACACCTTAGCGACATTAGGAATAAACGCAGTAGCAATGCTTTATATAAACATGTTGTCAAACATAATTCTGCTTTTTTTCAATTTATTGTCATTGACTGTATTGTAGGCCAATTTAGGGACAAGCTGGGTTGGCATAATTTACTGAATTTTAAGGAACGTAAATGGATCATCAAATTAGGGGCTTTATTTCCATCTGGTCTTAATGACCAACTTTAATTAACCAATGTACTGCCTTTATGCTGTTATATATACACTTATACATGTGATTGTGTTTTATTTCCACTGAAGAAGGCTATTGAAGAAGAAACCGGTTTTATTGCAGATAGTAGGGTATGCCACCCTCTATCTTTGTCTTTATTAAATTATTTTACATTCTACCATTTCTGCTGGCTTTTTCATTCGTGTATTATTGATTTTTTTAGCCGAGCAGTTGCCGTACGTGCACCACTACGTTGTTTCCTGCTCGTCCACTCGGACTTTCCCAGTAAACAAATGTAAAATAAATAATAAATAAATATGGCAAGTATATCTAAGGATGCATACAAATAACAATCTGCACTGATTCTGTGAAATACCCCATAGAAGGGCAGGCTGCAAATGCTATCTTACAAGTTTCCTTTGATCCATTTAATGGGCCTGCATTCTAGCCTAGACTTTTAAAACTTTCCCCTCTGCTCATTGCTTGGTATAATCCACCATATCCTGTTTTTAAAAGACAAACTGTAGTTCTGCAAAATATAGCCTAATTTTCTTAAATGCATCCCCTTCCTTCCTTCATGAAAGAACCCCCTGCCTCAGCCCCTTGTGCTACTGAAGAACACTCCCCTTCTAACTGTCCCACTGGTTATGGCACAGCATTCTTCTTAAAATATCAGAACCATGGGTAGGCCCCACTACAGGTTGTGCAGACAAGCTGGCCCAAGGTACCTGGTGGTATTAAATGGTCACTATGGCTTGCTGTTACAACTGGCATCCTCCAGTCCCCTGCTCTTTATGTCTAATCCGGCATTGCTCTCAGCTATCTGTTAGGATGTCTACTATGCCATCAGAGAATTTCATCAGTGGCTGTTCTCCTTCAGAAGTGCTGGTCATAAAGTAGCCAGGCTTGACCTTCTATCATATTTTTGCAATCCCCATATAATAAGGAGACAAGACAGAATGGCAATCACCTGTCTTTTCTCCAGGGCTACAGCCATTAATTATACCAAACCATTAAACCCAAGTCTCCCACACTCTTGCTATGAGATAAATGGTATTTATCTCCTGGCTTATCCTGCTCCACAGCCCTCTACATCCCATCCTGATACACTAAATTGAATATCTCCACAAACCGTCATCTACATATCGTCTCCCTCACTGCCCAAGGTACATGAATGGAAATGTGTTCATGACACCAGCTTTTAATTGTAAGCCCGCTCCTTGCCATGCTAACTCTGTTCCTCCTACTTAAGGATGCTGGGCTAGACCCCACCCCCTTCCTGCAACTTTGACAGACTCGATGGAAATTTCTGGGTATTAAATTGGGCTCAACAATAAGTACTGAGGGGCCCTGCCTTACCTTTGTGGCAACCCTAGCCATTTCAGTATGCAGCCTTGGGTGTCCAACCTCCTCAGTCTACCTTTTAGCCTTTCCAATGAGTTAAGAACTGTATCAGTATACGCCTTCATGTGTTCAACATTATATTCCCCCAACAACAGCCATTACCTGACGCCAGTGCCACCTACTGAATGTTCCCTAAAGCTGCAGAGTCCATTGTCCTGTGGGCAACTGATAGTTCTTATGACATCATAACAGACTGATAAGCTGATAGAGTTGTAACACTGGATGCTCTCGTTGTCCTCTTAGAATTTGCTGCCATTTTCTCTTTTACTTTCCTCCCTCTGTGACATCCTTTCCAGCAGTTTGAAGTATTTCTGGTTGTATTTCCATTTTACTTTCCTCCCTCTGTGACATCCTTTCCAGCAGTTTGTAGTATTTCTGGTTGTATTTCCATTTTACTTTCCTCCCTCTGTGACATCCTTTCCAGCAGTTTGTAGTATTTCTGGTTGTATTTCCATTTTACTTTCCTCCCTCTGTGACATCCTTTCCAGCAGTTTGAAGTATTTCTGGTTGTATTTTTCTTTTACTTTCCTCCCTCTGTGACATCCTTTCCAGCAGTTTGAAGTATTTCTGGTTGTATTTCTCTTTTACTTTCCTCCCTCTGTGACATCCTTTCCAGCAGTTTGAAGTATTTCTGGTTGTATTTCCATTTTACTTTCCTCCCTCTGTGACATCCTTTCCAGCAGTTTGAAGTATTTCTGGTTGTATTTCCATTTCCTGTGACATGAATGACTGTAGCCTGGCACTGTAGCACCTTGATTGTGTCATAATGAATAGGGTAAACAGCAATAAGAACTACAAATGAATTAGCACATTTATGCCCATAATGCAGTTGCCCTTACCTCCTGCAAATCTTGTTTGGAGTAGAGCATCAGCCATATAAAATATATCTGGCCATCCTTAGTAGCTGTATCTTAACATAGAAAATGCACACCTGTGTAGTGATATCTCATTTTTTTGTTTCCTTTTTTGGGAGATAAAGTGACAGAAAGTGGGGACAGCAGGATAGAGAGAACTGAGTTTTTTGTAAAGGACACATTCCCATGATCCATCCAGGTAAGACCAGCCTTCAACATCAAAATCTTTCTAAGCATGTTTTTCTTCTTTTTAAAATGTGTGTATTTTTATTATCCCCTTCATTCATAATTTCTTTTTTCATTAAATATGCATAATCCTTCACTACTAATGTATCTCATTGCCTTCCCCTTCTTTTAATACCCCCATTATTTTGTTTTTGCTTTTTTTTAATGTCCAAAGTCACTTTTCTTCCCCCAACTACCATTGAAAGACCTTCTGGAGTGACCATATCAGCATGCTGTGTTGCTCTTACACTGTGAAAGACTCTTTCTGGGGTGCCCATTTAGTTGTCCACTTCTTTTTATTTATTTATTTATTATGTTTACCTTCCATTGTAAACTGCGGTGGTGGTGCTGCAGAAGTGTTGTCACCTCACAGTAAGACGTTGTCCTTTTCGATTCTCAGCTAAAGTATCTTCTGTACATGTGTGAATGGGCGTACCTTGGTTGAAGGTTGTGCATCAGGGCTGGCAACTCGGCACGTAAAAATCTACTGCCAATCATTAGTGGACCGGAGTTCCACTGTGGCGACCCCTAACCGGGAAAAGCCGAAAGACACAACAACAATAACCTTCCATTGTACCCAAGAACTAACATGTTAAAACATGATAGCAGCTCATGCCTCAACCCCTGCTGTAATGCACCTGAGTACTGCATGGTTAATTTCTTTTTCTTATTTTTGTAGAAACTTTTTATCCCTCTTCCTGAAAACTGTCATACCACCCTCTATCAGACTTGAGACCATTTGTTCCCTAGGGGTGGGCATTTTCCCTCAGATACCATTTCATGAGAGCTATCCAGAAGGGCTATCATCCAGGCAACTTTGGAGAGGTTGATGCTCTCACTGGTATCTCAGCAATGAGACCTATTTTCTTTTCTTTTTTTCTATGAAGGCCATAATCCCTTCCCTTAAATGCTGATATAGATAGAGGGTCTATATCAGCATATTGAATGCTGAAAATGCCGAATGCAATTTAATCGAACTGAAATGTTCGAAATCACAAAAGAACAAACTGACGTAACACCGATTTCTTTCCCAGGGAAAGAAACCGGTGTTCTGTGCAAAAAAAATAATAATTTTTTTTCAATACTTTACTTCACCCCCACACCCCCCAACGTGGGGGTTGTGCCCCCACACCCCCCCTACTTAGATATACCAACTCCGTGACTGCACCGCAGTGAAGGAAATAGCAAACTCTGATGACGGCCCAACAATTTCTTTCCCTGGGAAAGAAATTGATGTTCCGTCAGTTCGCTCTTTGAACATTAAAGTTTGATTAAATTAAATTTGGCGTTTTCAACATTTGGAATGCTGATAGGAACCCAATATAGACACCTAAATCACTGTAAGGACTACTAATGTTCCCCGATCAGCTCATATATGTTCCTTTATGTGGCCATCAGAAGCTACAGTCACCCACTTGGGTGGCCAAACCCCATCCTCCCTGCACCCCCCCCCCTCCATTTTGACTCCATCCCTGCCCTCCAGCAGTGATTTGGTTAGAAGTAGCTGTCTGAAACAGCCCCTACCCATGTCTGGCTCCCAGGATGGACACTCCTTTCCTCCCAACCATGCCATCAAGTATCTGAGCTGATAGTCAAACCCGGGTCACCTGAGACATAGGCAGGGCTTTATCCCTCTACACTTCTGATGCAGTTTCTCCTCCAGTGTAATTGTTTGCTCATTTCTCTCTTTTTAGCTTGTCTTCTTTTAATATACAATTTCCTGGGGTTGCAATCCCCAAGCAGACCTGGCCTCCACTCACCTGTTACACTGGAAATGCCTGATACCATATTAAAGAATTTCCAGTACCAACACAATCTGTTTAGATGGTAGTGAAGCTCAGACCCTTGAAATGACAAAATGACAGCTGGCACTTGAGTTACTACAAATTATTACTTTTAAACAATGGCGGCTGGTGACTTCATGTCAAAGGGGGGGGGCTGCAGGGAACAGCTGAATGGGTGGGGCTAACAGGAAGGGGTGTGGCCAACTAGAAAGGAGTGAAGCTATGGCACAGTGGGATCAATGCTGGCCATGCTTACCAATTTACATGAAATAAATGCTCAGTCACTATGGCGCATGCTGAATACTCTACACAGCACATTGTAATGAATTGTGTCATTTTTCTTTTTAGTAATGTCTCCATATGCTTCTTACCTACTAGCTCCCATGGTCATTCAGCCAACTGACATCTTACATGTTCATTAAACTTTTGAAGACTAATGGGAGATGAATTGAATGATGTTAAGCACTGTATAGAAACATCCCATTCCACAATGCCGGTTTACTGGCATGCACAACTGTCAACTCACTTTTACTCAATCCCCCATCCCATAGGTATAATATCCATCCATAAGAACAGTACAGACCGCTGCTTTCTTTGCCTGTCAGATAAGTATATTCAGAAAAATATTAGGAGTTATTTTATTTTTAGCACTTCCTGTATGAAGAATTTAACAGATCTTGTAGAAACAAGTCCATCCACTGACAAAGACTACATGAAACAATAAAACAGATTTCATCATATTTAATGTCATGACACCATAACATTTGCTTTGACCAACATATTTTATACTGTAACTGCAAAAATAAGCTATGGAACTATGTCTCATTTTAGAACAATTCACACTGCCAAATCTAAACACTACACTTCATCAAAAAGAATAGACTTCTTAAGGACCCTGAACTAATGTAACATTTTATTAGATCTCACAACCCCAAACTTCAGAGGTAACAAAGTTTATCATGCTTTGCCTGTCAACACTATAACATGAATTATCTAAATTAAAACCTCTCAAGCTACAAAAAGTTACTGTCCCAAACAATAAGTAGAAGAACAATCACCAAACTCTTTGGCATAATAATTTTTCTTGTGGGCCATGTCTGAATTTCCCATGTGAGAGTCCTATTCGGACAACCCCATTCTTGTAAATATGTTAACAGCAAGGTCACTCAGAAAAAAGAGAAAAGTACAAAATAAATATAAAACTCATATTGCCCTGTTTTCCGCTTCCCACAACCCAGTATAAAGACATGGATGTTTGTTCTAGAATATTTCCTGATATGATGATAATATGTCACATTATCAAGTCAATTTATAAATTTCTAGTGTACATTATTTGTGCCTTACTTTGCTCATGATAGTCATGTGACTTTTGAATCCTGTGGTGGTTAAGGAATGTTATATAATGTGTTAATTAAAGGTTTGTAATTATTCTAATGAACTTCCCTTACAGGAACAAAAGTGCTCAACCGTATTAAATTTTTTCCCTGTGTAGTTTTCTTCGTGCAGGTTGTTTACAGATAGTTTCATGGTTCAGTGTCATTTCTATGTGATAAATATGTGCATATGTTATAACCTGCCATTGCATATTCTGAAGCACTCTCTCGTCATGTTTATGAATGCACAAGGTGATCCGGTTTCCTAATCCACAATTAGACATATATGTATACCACTTAACCACTTCAAGAAAGAAATCTGGACAAAGTCTAAAGTAATGGGGGGACAAAGGCCCACAAATGGAGAAGATTTTAAATATTACTCTTATAGAACATTACTAGAATAACAGGATTTGTGTTAAATCGACCAAACAGGGAAATCGTCTATAATCTCCTCAGACTTCAGTAATAGTTTTGATCGTGTTCTACTTGAAGTGCTTTTTGATTGCCCAATCATGGATGTAGGCAGGCATATCCCATATGTGCTACTTTGTATGCCTAAAAAATCATTTATTTAGTGCAATGAGATGTGCTGGAATTTTAAACAATAGCATATTTGTCTTATTTTCAGAACACCTGTTCAGCACATTTTTTTTAGCCTTTAATTTTAGGATTACAGTTGTAGGGCAGGGTTTGTAATAACTATTTAGGAGTATGTGAGGGTCAGATATCCTCCGGTATGGAAGTCTTAGGGGCTATACATGAGTAAGTCCTAACTGAAGTCTTATTTCAGAAAGTAATGTCACTTGCATGTGTCCTTGGATAGCAGCACAGTTTAACAGGGTAAATCCCAGGTATACATTCTAAATAAAAAGACCTTCAGAAATTCTCTAATTCAGCTATTGCTGACACCTACCTCAGTTTAAGAAAGAAGTGTAAAACAAGAGTGACTGTGTCCGCCTCTGTCACAAACTGATGTCTAAGTCCAGTTCAGCAATTTCTTCTGGCACTCTGCAATAATAAAATAACCACATCTACTCCCTAATCCATTATCCCAACTTGATTACTAATTATACTAGTTAAGTCCATTGGATTTCATTAGGTAGTCAATTTACACGCATTTCCAATGATCAGGCCACACAACACAAGTCTCATTTGTTTTATAATGAAAAACGAATATGTAAATAAAGAAAATGCAATTGGCCAGATAACTATTTAGTGCATAATAAGTAATAACTCACAGAAATTAACTTTTTTGGCACAAATCTGAATTTTTACATGATACCACTTGCCATAAAATGTGAATATCAAGTTGGCTTTGTAGGCGATTTGAATCCTACCACTGTCATGTCAAGCAATGTGTACAACCTCGGTATGGAAAGGACAGGGACTATGGTCCTCAGAGATGTTAGACTACTGCAAATAGATTTACAGACAATTAGAGAGTCACAGGTCACATCACTGATACTCAACAGGTTACAGAGCACACAAATCCAATTAAATAACAAATTCACCAAGCACAACCTGGCCTCAAGAACATAAACGGAATATTTAGTTCTGCACTAGGTATTTTTATTCCATCATCTAGACCCAAACTAGGGCTACATACTGATCACTTACAAGGATGTGTTCTTTTTTCACCCTAGCATCACAGGCACTTTTCTCTCCACTTTCTCTACTTAAACACTGTGACTTTCATTGCCAGTTACCATCCAAACTGCCTTTCAAATTGACACAAATACAGTTCCCAAGGAAGGCTAGCAGAATTCTCCGAAGTACTATGAAGCCATGATGAAAGATGAGGTACACCACCACCTTATACTTGGATAGCGGCCAAACACACCAGTTATCTGCCATTCTTGACTCAGCTTAGTAATTGTATCCTCAAGTGATCTACATAATTGCAGGCAGATACTAGAGATTGCTAATGTACAGTGCAAAATAATACTCCCTTATCAGATAGTGACAATGCATAAATAAAAAATACTAGTCACATCTTCTTAAAAATGAATAAAACCTAAATAAAGATGATGATACTATTAACATTAAATATGCAAAAGTAACCAATATACAATGAAAAAAAAAATAAAATCCAATGTAACTGCAGAAAAAAAATAGAAAAAAAATTTGAGTAAATAAAAGCTAGCACTTTCTCTAACTGAAGAGATGGGGACACTCCCTAAGTTTGTAAAACATGAATCCGGTAGATGCAGATTTCACAGCAACATAGATGTACTTCCCACTGCCATCCAAGCTAGACAAGACTATGCACTGGTTTCAGGTCAAAATGTATGCATTTCTGTTTGTGCACAACACAGGGATCCACAGATTATTTCCTCTGTTGTGTGGGACAGAAATGACAGTTAATAGGTGGACGGGAAATTTTTCTCAGGACCTGACACTAACTACTTCTGTCCTTTCCTTCACACAGAAAACAAGAAAAAATTAAGCATGCAGGTTTCACATACATCTACTAACATTGCATCATTAATGGTTTACATTTGGCTACTTCACAGTTCTGGGCTCATGGGTCTACCTTGAAATGTCGACTTAACAAAACATCAACACTCAAAACAGTGAGACCACAATGTTGAAACTTTGGAAAGCCGAACTCCCAGAATGTTGCATTTTAACTCTGGGAAAATCACCACTGGGCCACCAATAACCTTAATATGAATGGAAGCAATCTAAACCCACCAATGTGGGAGGCTGCACCCCCCACACCCTCACTTACTAAATATACCAACTCCAAGATCACACTACAGTGGAGAACAGGGCAAAGGTTACCATGATGGCCCAGTGGTGATTTTCCCAGAGTTAAATTGTAACATTCTGGGAGTTCGGCTTTCTGAAGTTTCAACGATGTGACCATACTGGTTTGAACTTCGACATGCTGGTAAGTCGACATTTCAAAGTAGACCTGGGGTCACATACATTTCCACTTTCACAGCCTAATCAATCTGCATATTAGTGGCTGCCTTCACAGTTCTGGCAGCTGTCTCTTTTAAAGTGCATTGTAACTGTATTTGTATGACAACTGGCTTCCTGACACCGAAGAGGAAGAAACTATTTTACTCTTAAAGTTTCATATGTTTTTATGTCCCAGGAACCACAACTGTTACAAAACTCACAGAGCTTAAACATAGCTTTACTGCTGTACCTCCAGTCTGAAGTAAACAAAAAAAGAAACACACACACACAAACACACACACACACACACACACACACACACAAAATTACATTTTTAAATCAGATTTTCGAACCTGTTACCAGATGTATAATAAAAGCATTCTGAATGGCAGATAAGCAAAAGTCAAGAAATAACAGCCATACTGGAGACCTCCTCAAATAAACTACTGAAAATAAAACAGGGTTGTGCCATGTATTACATTTCCAGAAATTCCATTTCTTGACAGCATTAAAAACTTAAGAAAGCTAGTATTTCACAATCCTAGAAAGTTTTATACAAAACCAATGACAATTCTCCACATAAAAAGAGCTACAACAGTGTGCAGTTAACTTGTATAACTTGGTCCACATATAAACCCCATTTGCATTTTATCCGAAAACCTCTGTAGAGAAAATATTGTGGTTTATAGCCAAGAATTGAAACAGTAGATCAAATTATCATGAGAGGAACACAACTAGTCAAAACATACATGTACAAGTTTCCAGTAAAACAGATCAGAATAGATTACATTTGTGAAGTCTGAAAGCAAAAAATAATGTTCAAGTAACATAAGCATTTAAAAGTTAACATGCCTGCCATGTACTAAAACTGAAAATGTGCTGCACAGAGAACTAAAACTGTGGTCTTCTGCCATTTGGCAACAGTCCTGTGAGTAAAACATGCAGAACACAGCATTTTTTGCAGTAATTAACTGCACCTGA